>NW_007728012.1:157716-158507 GCF_000696425.1 Galeopterus variegatus | reverse complement strand
TTTTTTTTTTTTTAATCGGTATTGACTTGGTGTTAGGTTTGAAGTTCCATTAGGTTAGCGGTATTTGCTGCCATCACAAACTCCTCACACTCAACATACTCTCAATGGTACCACTTTAACCAAAAGTAAGGAATCATCAAACTAAATCATGCACCTGGGATGTGAGTCTACCTTTTCTGTCTCCCATTCACCTGAAGGAGTCTAAATCACCCCTTCTCTGAAGTATGTCTCATCAGCTGTGCAGTGTAATACAAAGGGGGAAATGTTTTCCCAACCCAGAAACTCATCAACTTGAACCCTGAAGCATGACATCTGAATACTAACTGCAAGAGCAGGAGCAGCTCACAACTGCTAACCATGATCATTAGCAACCTGCTTGCATTGACTGGACTGCCTCTATGGATTAATATATGCACTACGTATTAAACCATCTGCCTCAAAGTTTGACCTGGTCCTTCTCCGTGGTGACCAACTGCAAAGGTTACCCCTGAGTGTTACAAGGCCGGGTACACTTCTACTACATTTATTTTTACCAATCTTTAGTTATATTATTGGTTCTTTTGTTCTCAACAGCATACCTTTTCAGGCTTTTGTATTCCCTATTTGTATAGCCTAGAGTCTAACGAAAATATATTTAATCCTCTGTCAACTCTCTAAAGTTCAACATTAGACTTTTATTAAAATCAAGTTAAAGAAGAATGGACCACATGTTTCCTATGAAGACGGGACATAGTTTATCGGCACAGTGTTTGCTGTACTTTTGTCTGCTTTAAAAAATTCTCTTTAATGCA
>NW_007728012.1:135010-157389 GCF_000696425.1 Galeopterus variegatus | reverse complement strand
TAGTTTATCGGCACAGTGTTTGCTGTACTTTTGTCTGCTTTAAAAAATTCTCTTTAATGCACTCAAGCATTTAAAAGATAATTTTTTTTAACTCTAGGCAAGCAACACAATAAGCACCCTATAGACCGGACCAAGTTCCCCTCTCTGGGGATGCTGAGAATCAGCCCATGTATGAGGATTAAAACTTTTTGCTCCCTGTGCTAGCTGACAGCAGAATGAATGGAATTGCATCTGATGTCAGGTTACCTCATTACATTTATACATTTGCAAAGCAGGTTACCTCATTATATGCATAGATTTGTGGGGGGTTTGGGAGGCGAGGGTTATCCTCTGCAGTTTTTCAAATGAAAGCAACTTAGAGAAAGTAGCAAAAGTCCCCTCCTTCTTGTCATTTACTTCCAAATAAGCAATCAGTGTATTAAATGACACTACTCCTAATATAAACCCCTGGGATGGTATGCTATTAATTTATCTGTACCCTGAAGAATATCATCCTCTCCTTACCCAGGTTCTTAATCCGAAGCAAGGTTTTATTCCTTGTCTTCGGTTATTTATATTCCTCAAGGGTCCCTTTGGAGGGAGTCTGCCAAACTCTAAGTGAATTACTTGGATTTTTGAAAATCCAAACAACTTACCTTACTTATTGCAAGGCTATATTTGGTCATTTTAATTTAGGTTTATATTAAATACTAATTCAAGGCACAAGTACTGTTGTTATTTTTTCCTCAGAGGAGGCTTCTCAAATGGTGACTGTACTGTTATTAATGTACTGTTATTCTTCAGAGTCTGAATTTTTGCAAAATTGTAAGAGAAGCTCACGGAGCTTGAATCCTGAGGCTTTCTGCGTGCGTGTGCGCATGCACGTGCAGGGGAACACATGAACGATTGCATCCAGATGCACTCAGGGGTGCTCTCCAAAGAGTCTGGATGCCCTTCCACCCCAGTGATTTCCCAGCTCTCAGGTATGCTTTCTAATTTTAATAATACTAGCAGCCACATCATACTTTATTCCCTTCATATGCTTTGGACCCTCTGATTTATGGCACTTAAGTGTCTCAAATTTACTTCAGCTGATTTTCCTCGGAGATTCAAATTACCATTTAAGTTGCACTAAATCTCTATAAAAACTGCACTACATCAAAGATGGATGCAGGACAGGGAAGCCACACCCTAACTCTCTGCGTATTGCATCGTTCTCTTACACCGCTTTCTAATGTCGTCAGAGCACAGCTTCTGATATCCAATGTATGTTAAGTACATTGTGTTTCTTCAGTATCTTTGGTTGATTTTTGAAATGTCATCTGTTTGCCCTCTTCATTTCCCATTGGTCTTTAAAATGTCTTCTGAGTTTTTTGAGACAGATTTTTCACTTTTCTAAAGGATGCCTTTTTAGTACTAATAAAACTTTCATACTTGTCTGCTTAATCACGCCAGCTTTACTGTCCCCTTTTTACTTTTTGTTTTTGGCTCAGAGGTATATGAACCATCTGTGCCTCTAAAACAGTTAGCTTAAATAGCCTCCAGGCAGATTTTATGGTTTTTAAGTTTTTTACTTTAACCTTCAGCCTGCTGTTAGCCATTTTCATCACAGTTTTAAAATCAGCCTCTTTTGGAAACGACTGTCACTGTGGTTTTCAGGAGCTACTGGAACTGGAGAGGGGGCTGCTGACTGCAGGCTGCTGAACTGCAGGTCCCTGGTTCACAGTCACCTGAGGCAGGCACAGGTATGGTTAGGCTTGATAAGGGTCATCTCTTCCATCTGGCGTTCTGAAGAGCAATGCAGAAACCTCTCATTTAGAATACCTAAGTCCACACCACCCAGTAAAGACGCAAGAAGATAAAATCTGAATTTTTTACCTGCCTATTTATTTGTCGCTATATTTCTACAGAGTTATCATCATGATCCTAGGCAGTAAAATTAGATACCAGGCTGAAATAAAGAATACAAAGAAAGGGAGGAGAATCCCGTCCTTCCCACCACACCACTGTGCCACGAGAATTGCCCTCTGTTATCGTGCCAGCAGATGTGTTGTTCTGTTTCCATTTTATCACAGTTGTCTAGTCTGGGGACCTGAGTGTCAATAAGCATTTCTCTGTCCTGGAATTCATCATTACCCAAACTTCCTGTCTGCCCTTGCCTTAATGTTAACATAACTACAGTATATAGTTCTGATATGTATATACAGTATATACATATCAAAACTACATCTTTTCTCCACACACAGTGGGGGGTGGGCAAGTGGGAGGTGAGTGTCTGCCCTTTCTGTGGCTCCTTCCATCAAAAAATGACTTATCCTATTTATTTTCAACCGCATTCAGACAGTAATTACAATATTTTCCTCTCTCAGATCAGTGCATTTTCACCCAACCTTTTCTCTATTGTCATTGTTGCTTTTCTGATACATTAGTCTTTTAGTTATTATCATTATTATTATTTATTTACAAAATGGTCCTACCTTCAGGAGTTATAGCTATCAACATACTCTCTGAAATGAGTTAGTATTAATGTGCCAACTCTACAGTCCATGAAGCTGAGCGAAAATGTCAGGGCAAGCGGAGGCCAGCAGACCAGCAACAATACCCAAGCACTGGTAGAATGCACTCATGAATGAATGAATTTACAAAAAGGGGATAAATGGGGTTATCATTCCAGGGAATGTTTTGTTTGTTCAATTGTTTTCTTGTTTATAGGTAAAGCTCCATTCCTTCTCAAAGAATTTTAAATGAGCAAAGGAGCAAATCAATGACAGAATTAGAAGCCACACTGCTATGTCCTCAGCCCACTAAGCTCTCCCTTCCCTCTTTCCCTACTTAATACCTCTTCATCCTTCAGATTTCAGTTTTAGTACCACTTACTCAGGGGAACTTCCAGAACTTCTGACTAAGGAAACCCCCTGTTAGAGGCTCTCATGTTGCTGTGCCCACATCATCACAGCACTTGTCACAGTGGCAATTTCACATTTGTGTTATTATTTAAATAAATGTCTGTCCTCCACTGGACTGTAAGCTTCATGAGGGAAAGTACCAAGTTTTTGTTGGCCATGGAACTCCAATGTCTAGCACAGTATCTGGCACATAGTAGCTGTTTAACAAATACTTGTTGCATTAACAACTGTGAAAGTTGTAACCTTCAAGATCTCTACTCCTTCAGCCACTTGAACTTGATGAATTTAGCTTCAGACTATAACACAATTCTTTTGAACACTCCTCTTGCCCTTTTGTTTAGCAGATACAGTTTTCAGCCACAAAGAAAGCAGCATCAATGTATGGGCAGGCTAACTCTCAATGGGTAACAGCAGCGTCATCCCATCACACATCTAGTCCAAAGCATCTGCCCCAGACATCCAGTATGGTCCTTGGCCAACCTCCCCCAGGCCACTTACACTGATGAAACTGTACACTGGTCTATTCTAACTGCACCATTGTTCCTCTTCATAAATGCAAATTTCTAACCACTAGCCACAATCCCTTTGTTTTAGTTCTATGTGATTTCATGTTCTAGAGTCGAAAAATAGAATGAGTGAGCACTTTAGTCCTATACTAGAGCCAACATTCTAATAATCAGATTTCTTAAAACAGCTAGTCCTAGGTAGAAGAGGTAGTTCATCTAAGGACCCTACGATGAATCTAACCACATTTTTGTCTTTAAATCCTCACTTGGATTCCAGACTAATTCTTTTGCATGACAAGAGTAGATAAATATGACACATTCATTGTGTAAAGAATTCGACCTTCATGAAATAACCTCATGAAATCGCCTTTCTTTCTAATGGGCATCTACTGCTAAGGACCCTACGATGAATCTAACCACATTTTTGTCTTTAAATCCTCACTTGGATTCCAGAGTAATTCTTTTGCATGACAAGAGTAGATAAATATGACACATTCATTGTGTAAAGAATTCGAACTTCATGAAATAACCTCATGAAATCGCCTTTCTTTCTAATGGGCATCTACTAGCACCTACAGCCACCACTCTGATCCCCTCCTTTTTTTTTAACAGCATCCAGATTTTCATTCTGGTAGCTACACTTGCCCTTGCAGCCCATGGGCTTTTGAGAAAAATGAGCTCCAACTCCAACATCACAGGGAAGTTCTGATTGGCTCAAGCTAATCAGAACATTCCATTGCCTAATCATAGTCCTTCATTCCAGTGTGAGCATGTGATGTAAGCATAGACAATGAGTATGAATTTCAAGACTTTTTTGAAATGCTAGGACAGAGCCAGTCATTCTATTGGATGTGAGCGAGGAAGCACCTAGTCCTGATTGCTGCTAGCAGCCATCCCACAACCTCCAGGGAGCCTGCCTTGGAATGTGAGCAACACTCTATTCAGAAGAATATGGAGATGGAAAGAAATGGGACAATGATAAGGCCACTGTGCTGCTGAATCAACCTACCCCAAAGTATATATTATTTAAAACACTTAGAGTTGGATCTTCTGTTACTGGCATTAAAAATTCTGATATACCCTACAAGTAATCACCAAACTATGTCTACTCTTAGAATAAAATACACTTCAAAATAAGCCTTTAGAACTTGAGAAGGCCTGTGGATGCTGTAGGTCTCCCAGCCCCAGAGTTGGGTTCTGTGTACAGCTTGCCTTCGGAGGTCCTAACCTACCCACTAGGTTGGGGACAAGCTCCATCTTCCTTGTAGAAAGAAAATTGTTGTGTCAGAACATTTAACTAATGACATCCATCCTTGGTTCCTTTCCTCCCACACCTTGCCCAGGAAAAAAATAAATAAATAACTAAATTGGTTCAACATGCTTTTGCTACTGGGAAATGTTTCATAACTACTAATGAATAATTCAGTTTATAAGATACTTTTAGTTTTCTATTGCCAGACACACCCAACTTTGATGGGAATGCTGTTGCCTTTCTTACTGTCCAAATCCTCTTTGCATACAGGAACATAAATGTATTACTTCCTTAAAAGAGATCCAATCAACAACAAAAATCAGATCACATCACCCACCGTGCTCAACAGCTTCCAATAGCTGCCATAACACTTAGAATGAAATCTAAACCACTATCTCTCCAGCCTACATGATCTGGCCCCTAGCCACCTTGATCATTCAGCTCCAGACACTCTGCCTTTCTTGCTGCTGTTCAAAAATGCCACGTTTGTTCCTGCCTTAGGACTTCTGTTTCTCACTACTCCCCCTCCTCTCCGGGACCCTCTGCAACCATCTCTTCACACAACTCCATAGCTCCATTGCTTCCTTTTGTCCCTATTCAGTCACCTCCTCAAAGACAGCTTCTGTGATCACCAGATATAAAACAGTATCCCATCACCATCAATCCCCTCATTCTGCTTTTTCTTTATAGCATTTATCACTACCTGAAATATTTCATTATTTTTTTAACTTGTATATTATCTACCTTCCCTCTAGAATGTAAGTCTCTTTAAGGCAGGGACTTTTTCTTTTGTTCAATAGTGTATCCAGCAAACCTAAAATATGCCTAGCACCTTACAGGGGCTCGACATATCTTTCCCTTTTTTTTTTTTTTTTTAATGAATGGATGAATAAATAATAGGGGTTTTATTTTTGTTTCTGTTTTAAGCCCGGCTAAAAACAAAGAAAAAAGCAGCAAGGACGCACTTACCTCCTACTAGGCAAATCCCCCATCTTTGGTATTAGTTTAAATTGCACCAACTTATAAAACATATAGTCCTACAGATGATCACAGACAGTGTCAGGGCCTTCAAAGATTCTTCTTATAACAAAGAGTTAGATGTGCAGTCATAGAACTGCTCACCATATTTTAAATAATATGAAATCATTCTATTGAAACAGATTATAAGATAACATTATTTATTAGATCCATATAAAAATCACCACTTTATCATGGAATATTTGGCAAAAGGTTGTGAAGGATATTAGCAGTAATAATACCTCAAAATTCCTATTACTCATTGAGCCCCCAAAATACACTTAGGGTAAGATCCAGCTCTTCGTGCTAATTAGCTAATTTAAAAAGTTAAACATTAAGAAAGTTTAAGTTTGCGAGACAAAAATCAAATGCAAAAATCTTTGATTTATGTCATAAATCCTACTATTTCTGTGGAAAAGTAATCATTTCAAAGTCAAGGCAGTCATTTTTCCACAATCAAAAGTCGTTAAATGCTTTTAAATACATTTCAGCATATTTATGAAGGAATTCTCCCACATGCCTCCAAAGCTCTCTCATAAATCAGTATAATGTTTCCAAAGCACATTTGGAAGTAAAAAATTCATATCTACTAACTATATTTTCCTCTATTCGCAGATGAATTAAGCAGAAAATACATTAATGTCTGAATTTATAATAGAAATGGTTAACCCTTAGCCATAGCAAACTAATGAGGAATATTTTACCATGGAAGGATTAATCAAGGCTCTCCAACACTATGCAATTTGACATTTTGAGGACTTAATCATGAGTGGATTTTATTCCCCTATTTATGTTTCATCATGGGAATGACTTACAAAGACATTACGTTAGAACAAATATAATTCTTGAGCTTAATCTTGTCATTTTCAAGTAATGTTGTTTTAAATAATATTCCATAGCTTAAAAATAGTCCCCACAGATGCAACACTACTAAGATTATGTCACCTCTGGGCCAAATTCAGCTCTCAAACATTAAGCAAGTATCAACATAAATGTAGTGAGCCTTGGAGCCTGAATCTGACTAACCTTCTGTTAGCAATGAGACAACACAAATTCTGGGAGGTTGTGATTACTGCACATTGACTTCCATCCCCAGCCATTGATTATCCCTGTCTTTGTTAAAGACTACAGGAGTTTCATTTAACTAGAGTGCTCAGTAAATTGCAGCAGAGTTCAAGCATCTTTTATGGATGCACTAACCCATTGATCTGCCTTCTAGTGCTTGCAGTAGTGCCCAGCTCTGGCCCACAGCTTGTTTACAGAGAACGCAATAGACTGATGTTTGTAACCTCCAAAGGCGGGCTGTCAGTAGACATTAGATTCCACTGTGTGCACAGCCACCCTAAGAGTAGAAGGTAACATAGGGAATTTCCCATTCTCAGTCTCAACTGCTGAGGCATGTTACATGGCCATCTGCAGCAAGATTTTCTTTATTTCATCCTAATTTATGATAAAATGAACAAAGAGCAAAGAACCCAAGGAACAAAGAATTACACATGGCTTTCCCAGTTCACTTTTGCTTGTGTGTACAAAAGCTGCCCAGAGGTATTGCAATGGAGGAAATTTTTTTTTTAAACCACAGTATTCTTATAGCTTGGGTCTCCTGTATATGGCCCTCTTGAGTGTACTAGGTTTTGTAACCAGACTTTGCAAATGTGTATGAGAGAAATACTGGACTCAATCTATTACTTTAACATATCTCAAGGCAAGCCACCTGCCCTCTATGTCCGCTTACTTAGATATTTAACATCTATAACAAAGCATTTGAATTAACAGAGCATGACTACGATCCTAGGAAAATGCATAATAGTTCTCCCTTGGTTTCTCTGGACAAATACTCTTCTCACCAAATACTCTTCGAACCTTTTCCCTCTTCTGGCCTTTATTAATAAGGTCTCCTGACACCTTCCATTTTAAGCCAGGCACAAAGAGTAACTCTGCTGAATGCAGCTTATGATGGGAAAAGCACATCAAAATGACCCATTAGATAATTCTTTAAATGCTCATTCTTCAGATAAACCTGAACACTGTTCGCAGCAAGCTAAGAAACTTGGCAATGCAAGTGACTGGATCAATAAGGAGAATATATGTTCCCAATAAATAGATCCCTTCCTGATCATTTGTTTCACTGAGCTGCCCACTGCCCAAACAGTCAGACTATGAACTCCAAACACACACATTCATCACTCTGCAGCAGCAGTCACCAGAACACAATGCAGCTGATGCAATCTGACACTGTGGTTAATGTTAAAAGGGAGCGTATCTTTTAGATGGATTGGATAATTACCAGCAGTTCAGATGAGAAAAACTTGATTTAAGTTAATAGCATTAGCTATCATCAGAAGGATAGCTAGAGATTTACTGTGTCTGAAAATTAGCATTCCAGCATACATGTCAATAGCCCTGGGTATTGATCCCCAGGTGACTGGATTCAGATGTATAAAAAATTCCCCTTCTTCCTTCCATTCATTGAAAAGAAATGTTGAACTCTTTAGAATTTTGATCATCTCTTCATATTTAATCTAAAATACCTAATATTATTGAGGATTAACATTCATTCTGGGAAATGGGTTAGAACTATTTCTCTGTTTCCCCTACAATCCCTCAAAATGTAGCCCATTAAAAACTAGAAGTGGTTGCTATTCCTTTCTTTCAGTATAAACCCACTTGCCCCAGTCTGTTTGTATTCCAGGCATCCCTTAGACCAGTGTTTCTCAAGTGGTTTTCAAGTGTTTGGGTAAACACGAAGATCACATGCCTCTCTGCCAGTTTCTGAAGGCCTCCTAGGGCACTGTGGCCCACCCTGCCTGCAGAACCTCTGCCCTTCAACCCTTTCTGGCTTTCCTCAAGAGCCTGATGTCACTTTAAACTGACTGACATTTTACTTCACTAGCCAGCACTTTCTTGCTCTAACCCCACCCCAAATGTGTTTCCAAGGCCTAGCATTTCCTCCTCCTCTCCTATTGCTTTTCACAGGCTCTCATTTGCTGCAGCTCATCAATATTCCATTCCATATTTCAAAACACCAGAGAACAAGAAAGCAGTTGGGTTTGTTGTTCTTTCCCCAGGGCTTCCTAAGGACAACACTGTTTGCTGTGACCAAAAGGGAACTCAGCCAGTGGCCTGCAGACTAAATCCCTGGGAGAAGAAGGCCACTCTCCATGCAAGACTTTGGGCAGACTCACAGCACATTTCCAATGGACAGTGTAAACCAAGGCAATCCTCCTGCAGGCCAGGGTGTAGGCAGACAGACCCAACAGGCTCACTGGCACCCGATAAAGACAAGGGGAATCCACAGGGGTTCCCTGGCTGCATTTAGTTATGGACCAAGGATATCTGCAAGCAACTGACAAAAGCAAGTCTGTGGCAGTCAGGGGACATTAATTGCAAGTAATTTCTTAATGTCCTTCTCCAAATCTTCATGAATGATAGCCATTTTGCAAATGAAATCTTTCAGGTGTTTAAAGGAAAAAAAAGTAGACAGGTTAATCACTAGATTAACAGGGCAATTGTTACATGTTTCTTCTGCACTGCTAGGTTCTATAATTAAGTCTGAAATCGAGGATTCTTTCCCAGTGTATATTCAAGTTTAATAAAAAGACAAATGGCCTTTGTCTAAATAAAATATAACTCCAAATAACATGATGACACATGCTAATTATTGATGGGTTCTTCCAAAAGAGATCTCTTCTAAGAGATTGCTATCTATCGAGGAATATAGTTTGAAAGTAAAAGAAGTGCTGATTATACAATATTCCCTTCATTGAATATTTATGTTATTATTATGATGATTGTTAGGAAATCTTAACGACATCATTTGCAAATGTTTCTGTCTATATAATCTTTTTATTTTTAATGCATCCTTATCCTTATCTAAGTAGGTTTCTTCCCACTATGGTCTCCTGGGGAACAGCAACATTGATACTGAAGTATTTCTATCTACTCTTGTTTCACATTATTGTAAAACAGAACAAGGAAGCAAAACTTTGGTCCTTTTAGGAAGTTATGTTTATTACTAAATTATCAATGCTACTGATCCATAAAGAACACTATAAATTTGAGATCTGAACAAGGAAAGAAAACAATCATCCTTTACATTGCCTGTGTTAGCCATTTGTCTTGAGTTTTGATTTCCTGCCTTATTTTTGGACATTAGTTTAGACAATAGGATATTTCCAATGCAAAAGGAAAAAGATCAAACACAAGTTGTTTGGAAATGACTACTATTTGTGGTCTTGTTTGTTACTCTTCTTTTTATAGGGATAATGGTTACAAGGCATTACTCCCTTATGAAAGAATATTTTTTAAGTGTCTGTTATTGTATAAATTAAAACTCGTATTAGCAAGTTGGACTGAATATCTCTGCATCTCTTGCAAAACCACAAAGAAGTCTCCGCAACTTTCCAACTCCTAGGCAAATCTCTAGGCTAGAAATGTTCTCAAGTCCTTCTCTCTGTGGCCTCAAAAAGGGGCTGGGAAAAGAGTGGATTACTAGTCCCCTGCAAAGTCTCTAGTGCATCAAATAATGAGATTGACATTCTATTGCTCATCCAATGCCCATGGACTATATAAGTATTTTTCTTACCCACTGTTTCAAAAACTTTTGAGCCAGCAATTGAGCCTTTGGGGGATAAGGATTCTACAAAATATATTACGAATTAATACTGTACACTTCTTAGAGCAACATCGTGAAATGTGTAAATCAGTAGTTAGATTCCTTAAGCGAATACAGCTGTGATTCATGGTCCTCTCCTAGCACTGTTTAGTGGCATTTTGAGGAAAGCCTACATACTTGTAGCAATTCAAACAACTCCTCAAATAAAAATTTAAATTCAGTTGTAAAATATAATCTACATATTATAAAGGGTTAATTTGGTTTCAATCCATCCCACCTTACTTCATAGAGACAGGGTTTATGAGAATATGTACAGGGCATTTTTCAACCTACCCCATTAAACAAACACAGAGACCCAAAGAGAAATGAAGCTTTGAGAAGAAAACAAAATTTAAAGAGCCCATTTTCAGTGGGCCATCATTTTGAGAGTTGGGCTATTTTCGTCCCTGTTTTTAGCAGCATATCGATTCCTGCCTCTATGCTGAAGCATTTGTGAAGAGGAAAGCACGGGGACCACAGGCACAGCTGTCCAATTTACATTCACAAATGCAGGTGTTGCTCAGACACAAAACAGAGGTCAGCTGAATACGGCTCCTAATTAGCTACCTTTTCTACTAGGATTTTTCTTTGTAAAGTTATGCATGCAATTTGGGTTCAACTTAGAGACCGTTTTTAGATCTCAGCATGCTATCCAGCAAGAAATGGGCTGTCATTATAAAGCATAATTTACAGCATAGTTAATTTTATGTGTTTTTTTTAAATCTACACTATACCTTAGGCAAAATTCTGTCCTGCATACACATTATTCACTGTTTTCTAACCACTTCTCAATATTTAAAAGCGTAGAATTTAGCGAGAAAAATCTAGGAAGAATTTTGCCCTTTTTCTAAGATTAAGAAAGTCCACAACTTTAATTACAAGGACAAAGGACTTTGTTAAATGACACAAGAAGAGAAGTAGCCATTTGCTATTGTCTTCAGTGGAGAACACCCTGGGGCTTATTACAGCAGTTCTTAGAAATGGCAGGATGGAGACCGGTATCTAATACAATCCATTAGGAAACCCAAGCCCTAAATGAAATGACCACAAAATCCTATCAGTTAACAGAAATGTAGCAGCTGTACATGTTTATTGTACTACAATATAATATTGTTGCAGAGATAACAGTCTTAAAATTTTTAAAAATAATAATAATCCAGCAGGTGATGTGACCAGTTTATTTCTCTATTTGAAAAAAATGAGAAGGTATAGTATGGCAGAGCTTTGGAATACATAAATAAGGGTGAAGATTGCAGAGAAGACAGGTATTGTATGTACACTAAAGGGCTGCTGGGATCAGCCGGCAAAGTCGCTGGCTAAACATCAAACCACTGCAACTCCCAGGTTTTGCAAGATGTTGAGAGACCTATGGGAAGTGAAATGTAACGGTCTTCCTCCCACTGCTGATTTTACCTACTGTAAGTACTGAATACTAATTCTTATCTTGGCTCCCAGTTACCCATTTTTCAAAAACATATGCTATGAAAGTTTAAATTCACTTTGGCCTTAAATTTTATAATGATGTAAAATATAGTATTCCGGACTGTTTTTCCAAATAGAATCAGAAGCTTACTATAAAGTAACATCACTTACTATAAAGTAAAGTTGCTTACTATAAAGTAAAATCAAAGGCTTACTATAAAGTAAAATTGCCTTGCAAAGTGTAACATGTATTGCTGGAATTGTGACAAATTCATCTTGCTTGATTTTATTCACTTACAGGCATTCCATCAAGACCCATAACCCTTCAGAATTATAGAAAGACAAAAAGCCCTGTTCTATAGCCATCTTCTGGGATGGAATGCAAAGTATTTTGTTGTGGTAAGTAGGGCTTTGAAGAAGAAAGCGCTGGGCCCACTCCTGGGATTGTTACCCCAGTGCTCAGCATTCAAAACGGGAGCCCCAGGGTCTTGGAGATCATTTTAATCCTCCTATATTAAAACAAAACGTGTCTCCTGTGAGTCGTTCTTCCCACCCTCCTCCCCAGCTTCACTGACCCCCTCCCAAAGGAAACTGAACTCGACTACTGACCATTCCAAAAGAATTCCAAACAATTTCTTTATCTGCCTCTCTGTTACAGTGAAGATTTTGAGTCTAATTCTTAGAGACCACTACTAAAATTCCGCCCTGCTGAATTCTGCTGTCTAATTCTTTTGGCATTATGTTTTTTGGCAGAATGAATGTGACCCAAATTTGCAGATAATTTGCTGCAACAGTGCTTCTTGCAATGCAGTAAGCCCATGATTAGTATTTCAGGACTGCAAATATCAGACTTAAAAAAATAATAATTGTTTGCTTCAAGAAAGGACAGATTTCGATCTTGTATTATGAAAATGGAAATGCTTGGGAAAATGTGAACAATTTTATAAATTAAGGAAGTTTTACAGATCAATGAAAAATAATCAAGGACTAGAAATTTACTTCAGTACTTGCTGGCAAAATGCTATAGCAGTTCTTCAAGGATTAAGAAATTAGTTTTGTGTGTATGTAGTGTGTGACTGTGAAAACATGCATTCCATTTCCCATTAATGGTGGCTAATACTATTCGAAAAGGACATTTTCAGACAAGGGATGTCTTAAAAAAAAAAAAAAAACTATAACTATGGCTGTTCCTGTGTTTACCCACCATGCTTCTCACAAATGCTTAGCTGTGTGAGCAATGCTGGTTTGCATGTTGATATTTTCACCTTTTGTCAATATCAATCAACTTTAACACAAGGTGTCAAGAAACACTTGATGTTTTTCTTGACTAAGATTTGTGAGTACGATTTTGGAAAGAGCAATAGCAAAACTCCCACTGGGACCAAAAGTTAAACTGAGTGGACTAAAGCTTTCTGGCCATGCTTCTGTGGCTAGTTTCTTGGCTTTTGTAACAAATCTCTACCACTGATCTTTCACGGAGTCTAGTCTGTGCACTGCACTGCTGGAAAGACACTGTCGATTAGGATACCAGCTGTGATCACTGTGTCCTCATCAGATTCATTCACCCTCTCAGAATTCAAACACTAAGCCAAGAGAAACAGATTCGAAAGGGATTCCTTCTTCCAAAAGGTTAAGCATGACAGAGAAAGAGAACGGACAGAACAGAAAGAATAAAAACACACAAGTAAAAGGTGCGCAGTGTTTTCCACTAGTGCTAGGAGGCACATGCGCCCGTGGTCTGGTGAGGCCTGCGAGGCCGCGCTCCCTCACGCGCTCTTACCTTGTTTCTCTTGAAGTAGGCTCGCCGGCAGGCTGCAAAGCACTTCTCACTGCAGAAGCTTTTCACCTCACTTCCCATACTCAGGGAATAGCGCTTGATTCCCACTTTCTGGCACCAGGCACACATTATTTGTACATTTGACACATCATCTTCTATAATAAAAGTATAAGAAAAATGTTCATATCAGAAGCAAACATCCCTTCAAACGACGCACCCCGAACCTGACAGAGCTACTGAGGTCTGATTTTAGTTTCCAGAACATACCATTTTCCCACCAAGTAGGACAGGCAGCTCTTGGGGAGGAGCCTCAGTGCTTTTATTCTCTCTCTTTTCTTCTTCTCTCTCTTTTTTTTTTTTTTGCTCCTAAGTTTCCAAAAGTCATTTACTTAAAAACCAGAGCATGACTGCATAGCCACAAGGGTATCTAGGGCTTCTTAGTCTGGTAAAAATGTTTAACCTGCCTGGCTAAACCAGCCCCAGTACTAACGAAGCTTATAAAATGACCCATTTCTTCAAAGGTCCTGCTGAAAGTTTACAAGATCCACACTGGGTGGGACAATTTGGAGGGTGCTACCCTATAAATGTGATGCCCTCACATGAACCCTGACAGTGAGGGGCCAGGCTCAACCATGGCATGTTCCCTGTTATTGTTAAATGAAATGGGCTGCTGTTTACTCCTGCAGTGTAACGATTCCCAAGCAATGTGTTTAGTCAAAAAAAGGAAAGATGTGAGTGTCCAGATTCTGGCAATGGAAAAGGACAAGCCCAGCTCACTGAGCAGTCTCCTATGATGCAGCCTTCCGGCCCTGCTGTCCTCAGGGAGAGAAGGTCTGATTTAAATTCTCCTCCATGTGACGTGGTTCATGGTCCCTGGATGAAGAGATGGTAATGGGGGTATCAGATCATTCTCAGCTAGACTAGTAATCCTCTCAGCTCCTGGAGGGCTCATCACCCACATTGTGGGGATGCTCAGAATGATTTTAGGTGGTATGCAAATATTTCCACTATTTAAAATGCTGTATTTCTTTCCTTTGTATGAGAAGCAAATTTAACTAGCACAACAAGCCCATGATATCACAAATATTACTGCTTAAAACAAAGATAGGCTTTTAAAGTGAGTCAGTTAATAAAATATATTGAGTAAATCATAGTGCAGGTGGTAAGAAGTTGTGACAAAAATTATGATAGTGATATTCAAATGACTGCAGTTTGGTAAACATTGGCCTCTTTGTGGGGAAAATAAAAGAAGGCTTTAAGTAGAAGCCTAAGAAATATTTCTTTGCTGCTTCCTCGGGGTTTTTGCTATCTCTAGAGTTTTCTCTGTCCTCCCAATTGACTGTGTGTGCGTCTGTATGTGTGTGTGTGACTGATCACTATTAGTCTCATCTCTTCTTCCTTTATGGAATTTCTTTGTACTAACCCAGACTTATGCTCCAGACATGAATGATAATCACAAAATCCCAAACAAGCCCTGGTATAGTGTTGTCTAATTTCTGAATAAAATCCCCCAAACACTAATTGCTAAGCAAGTCCTGGTCCATGAGTTGTTGATATATTCATGGTTCATAGAATCTGTCATGCAATCATTCCATTTCCAGGAAAAAGATTTGGTTTGAGGCAGTGTGGTCATCAGCCTGCAAAATTAGAAGCAAACTAATTTGTAGTGCAGTGATATGGCTTTTTCCCCCTGAGTATCAACCTCAGAACTAAGTGTAGCATTTTATTTACCTTAATGGAAAAAAATATTGTCATTTTAATGCCCTTTTCTATTTCACAAATTATATATTGTGATCTAGTGTTAATTACCAAATGAGACAGTATAAAAAAATGACCTTAGATGTTAGTCAAACTTTTTTTTTTTTTTTTTTTTTTGGCAGCTGGCTGGTAAGGGGATCTAAACCCTTGACCTTGGTGTTACAAGGCTGTGCTCTCACAAACTTAGTCAAACATTTTTGATAACATAACTTTCTTTAAATGGAGTCATAAATTCAAATGTCAAACAACTATTGCATTTAATAATTTGTTAAATTCAAGAAAACTTTCATTTGTATTTTATATAATTTCTAATATGGCATCTGTCCACATATAGACATTTTACATGGTATGAAAAATCAACAAAGCTCTATAATTTACCTCAGCATATGGAGGCATCTTCTTAAATTAGGTTAGAAATAGCATATTTTTAAAATAATCATCTGTCATTACTAAACTAACTAATAGAACTAATTGTTTCTCTTTTTCCCAATCAATAAGATACTTAAAATCTTAAATTCCTGAAAAAGAAGATGTTACAGCAGAACTCCCACAAATGATAGGTTGGCAATAAGCTTGACTCTGGTGAAATCTGCAAGGAAAAAAATTTTATGGAGGAAATCAGTTGGCCTCACAGTTAAGAGGAGATACCGCTTCCCAAGGACCCATTTTAGAACATGCATTAGGTTCCCCTCGCTGTTTCTTCCTTTAAACAGTCTGGTTTGGGAAACAAAACATAACATTTTTTTTAAGTCTTAGATCTTTAACTAGAATGGACCAAAACTGAGACAAGAAAGGGGAGAAAACAAAACTGTCACAATGCCGGGCACTCAGCCTGCTGCTCAGGCCTGGCCTGGAGGAATGATGCTGGGGTCAAAGGGCAGCTCCCAGTAACATTTTTTTTAAGTCTTAGATCTTTAACTAGAATGGACCAAAACTGAGACAAGAAAGGGTAGAAAACAAAACTGTCACAATGCCGGGCACTCAGCCTGCTGCTCAGGCCTGGCCTGGAGGAATGATGCTGGGGTCAAAGGGCAGCTCCCAGGTCTTTCCCTGCTTCACTCCATCATCACCAGACAGACCCACAGTCATTTTTTAAAGGGAGGCAAAGATACTTTCTTACAATAGACCTAACAAATAAACAGAAAAGTAGAATTTTAAAACAGGTTAATTTTATAAACCATTCTTACTACAAAGTAACAATACGGGAAGATAAGACAAAAGAAATTATGCACTTTTGTATTTGGCAGTTGGATAACTCTTAGAATGGTGGTTAGCATCTGTCTACTTAAATAAATCAGTATTCCCATCCATTTTTCATAGAATTCTGTGTCACAAGAGCAAACACTTTGGAAAACGTCTGTCAGATTTTTCCTTTTCTGTCATCAAACTGTTATCAATAGCTAATGATCCAAAGAGGAGTCTGATAAGTGTGTTATTCCAAAAATTCAAGAAAACTTTTTCAGATACCTCAGGTATTCTAGACTTAAAAAAGTTATTTACATTAATATTTAAGAAACTAAAACAGAACTGTGATTATCTAAATTAATTTTGTCAGCATAGCTCAAAATTCTGCCACCAGACATGAGATGATGCTCCCATCTTAAACAGGATGACTGCACCCCTAGAAAAGTGAACTTTTAAGTGCTTAAAGCCAAAGGGATCAGTTCACTTCAGCAATCACATCTTTCTTCTACCTGAAACCCAGAAATGATGTGCATGCTTTACACTGGCAAAACAGAAGGACCCAGCACTTCAGCTTTTTTAACAGATCTGCTTTAAAAATATTTTATTTTAAAAATATTTCTTCAAACTAGGGAAAACCTGATTTCCTATCTTATATTTAGGCTAAAGGTCTGTGCCATTACAGACTTGAGATTACCTTAAAAAAGATTCACATCCAGATTTCTTATAGCCATCAGCCTGTGTATTTTGCATAACAAACAATGCAACAACAAATGCAAAATGTTTACAGCATTAAATCACATCCCCAAACAGTTCATATAACATGATAAAATTTTCACATGATAATATCATATAAATATGCATCAGTCAAACTATGCATGTTTCAATTAATCATGAAAAATTTGTACCACCTCTTTAGGATTTAATTAAGCAGAATGTTTAGGGCATTTTCTTTCCAATCTAATGTTCAAAGAGCTACAGAACATTTTTCTACTTTACATCCCAGAAGGGAAAGTTCAGATTAATTAACATGAAATCAAAATTGTATTTATTTATTATATGCACAGAAGTATGAGATCAAGCATTTCTGGAAGGCCCTGCTGAAGTTGTTTGAGAAATTGCCTTATCTGGTGACTTTTAAAAATAAGGATGGCAATGGTCAGTGATCTTCTTGGGGCATTTTAATTGGCTGTAAACATACATATTAGCTTACCTGACCAGAACCCCCCAAAAATCAGGACAGCTTTAAAGAACCCCAAGTAATTAAACAGTAGATTTACCACCTGTTTGTAAGTTTCATGGGAGTTCAAGACTGAGGAAAAATTCTGAAAGTATTTATGATGATGTTTATCTCCTCCAATAGTTCCTAGAATACACACATCCAGATAATCATTTCAAGATCTGAATTATATTTGAGTCAAGTTGCAAAGCAGTCTGAGGAGACTCCTGTGTTCTCTCCGTGCCATGAAATCAAAGTATGGCAAGGGCAGCACTATGTCAATTTATTTGTTGGTGCAGCTATATTTAAGAACAGAATAAAGACATGGCCTAGAAGGCAGCAAAAAAAAACCCAAAAAGCTAGAGTTAAAGTTTGCTTTCTTTGCAGTCCTTCTGCAGAGAGAGAAATTCTTTCTTGAAATAATTCAGTTCCAAAGACTTCAAGGCAATCCACATTAATTCTACAGAGTCCTCCAGGAGCTTCTGTACCATTCCCTGTGTTCTAAAAATAAACACACAAGGAGACCCAGAGAAAACTTGGACCACTGAGCCAAAATGAAAATAATCCTAGCTAGCTATTATTCAGTACCTAGGAGGAGCCAGGAGAGTACATGGTTAATTCCAACATCATTTAATCTTAATCACAACCACCAACAACCAGGCAGGTACTAATATTGTCCCCATTGTGCAGATGGGGAAAGTCCGTTTAGAGGTTAAGTAATCACACAGTGAGTACATATCAAAGCCTGGATGAGACTAGGCTATCTAACTCCAGAGCCCAAGCTCTTGACCACTACACCTTGGAGACCATGGCTTTTCTAATCATGTGAGATTGTACACCACAGAGACTTCCCTCCGCAAAAAGGACTAAAAGCTGTCATAGATTCTGCTACTTATACAGAATACTGCTCAGTAACACACCAATAGACAAAGAAAATGGAATCAAAAAGGTCAAAATGTCTTTGAGGAGATAGCTGAAGTGTTAATCAATAATTGTGGATTGATTTTTTAAAAAATAAGTTAAAAGCCCACAATACAAGCCTTTACTTCTTTATGACTATGAGACATGGATCTACTGCAAATAGTCCACATGAACGTGCACCAGCAAGTGCTACTTAAACATTAAATGATGAAACAGAACCAATAATACTTAGATCTCAGGAAGCAGTTATTTTACCCACAGGCAAGCAATACTGTCATCAGCATTCTCTTTTCTAAGGAGGGGGGATCACAGCAGCACATGGGTAAGATTGGCTTTCCAGGTGAGTGAAGTGGGGGACCACCCACCTCTGTAATTTCAAAGGTGCCAATAAGAATATCCCAGTTTCAAAAAATTATCCTTCACCTGCTTGTTGAGATTAAATTCTACTTTAGAGGGTCATTTCTTTGGCTGTTTCTTATATCCCATTAAAATACAAATTCCTTGAAAGCAAGGAGACTTAATATGTCCTTATTTGTAAACAATAATTTATACTCCAGAATGAGTAATTCTTCCCGAAGAACAACTTTTCATAGCAAATAAGGAAAAGAGCTGTGGATAGGGTTCCAATGAGAAAGATGGAGGGACAGCGATGGGAGAAGTTGGGACACATGAGACCTCTGGTCACTACTTAGCTAATGTCTAGCCTTGGGCACATAGCTAGAACAACCTGAAGGCAGCCAAATAAGGCAGAGTGGAAAAAAAAAATACTGTCTGATCACACTGTAGCACAATGTCAGATATTTTCAGAGTGCCTTTTAAGTGTGAATATAAAGCACAGTAGACTTTGAAGGGCATGGGGAAGAATGGCATATAGCTAGGGATTCCTAGAAAAGAAAAGCAACAGGCAGATCCACCTACAACAATCTCATGGGGGTGACTTTTTTGAGCAAATGAAGTAACAGATGTACATTGCTTTGCAAGTCTAAGTTGCTCCTGTTTGAAAGACAGAGTGTTGGAGTGCGGAGAGATGGAGACAGAGGACACTGGTGAAAATAATACTGCCCCTTCTAGTTGTGTGACATGGGCAAGTCACTCGAGGGACAGTAATGCCCACCCTAACTTTAGCTGTGGTGAGGATCAAATGAAAGTAAATATGCACATTTTATATGTAATTCAGCCTTCCTTAGAATTACTAGCAATTAGAGCCACAAGAAGGGTGGGTGTTAGCTGTATGCAATCTGGAGAGGCCTGATGACCAGGCCTTCAATCACATCCCCTCCTATGGATGACATCTGTAGAACCACTATCCTTGAATACAAAGAACAACCCAGTAACTGGTTAAATTTCACTAACTCAGATTATTTAAGAGTAAAGCCATTAGAATTAATAAAAAGCCTCACTTACAGCTATTCTTTTAAAAAATTACTTAACTTGAATTAATGGTTGACAAGATGTTGCCAAATATATCACTGCACTGCCAGATATTCTGTAATTAATACATGGGAATTCTTTGTAATTATTACATTAACTATCCACACATGGGTGGATCTTTCTGTAGTGCCTAAGAAGTTTGTTCTTTTCAAAAGTATCAGAGTAAAAACCAAAAATGTCTGCCTTGGTAACTGTAACTTCAGTAACCTTGGTAACTGAACCATCAAAAATTCCCAAATAGTGGGGTCTGAATTAATAAAATTTTATTGTACTTATTTCTCATTAAAAGGATAGATGTAATTAAATGATAGAGGTCCATGCAACTATGTGATTCTTTGTAGTACCTAAAATTATCCCTAATTTTCTTTTGAAAATAGATTTAAAGTAATATTAAGAATTTAAACAGTTCACAGAGTAATACTTAGCCCCAAAATAAAATCTAAATCTCTCTATATAAACTAAAATGTGTTTCCAATAAGTAAAAGGGATGAACACATATACAAAAGTACAGGAAAATGACAGAATTTAAAATTAATTTTTAATTTTCTAATGGAACTTTTCTCGCCAGTTTTTAATGATTTATGTATGTATTTTATACATAGATATAGATATAAAGGATGTGATTTCAGAAAAAATTAAACATTTACATGAAGGTCTCTGTGCTAGGTAACTGGTCAAGAATACTGAGTTAAATAGGACGTGGCCTTGCTTGCAAGAGACAGAAAAGTACGTGGCTCATCATACGACAGGCAGAATGCAGGCAGAGGGAGGCTCAGAGATCTGGGAGAGCTGTTTGAGAGAGCACGGTATTGAGTTGGGTCTTGAAGGATTTGGAGGGAGAAGAAGTTCAAGAGAAGGAGAGAAAGAACAAGGAACTGCAGGAGCCAAGGAGTGGCAGACAGGTTCAGGGAGGGCAGGAGTCCTGAAGTCACACAGTTGACCATGACTGGGTGAAGGGAAAAGTAAGAACTTAGACTACAGCCAGTGGAGCCTGAACAAGGAGTCTCTTGAATGTCATTTTGCTATGGGAGGAGGGAAGAGGCTGATCTTTATTCCACAGGTAACAGAAGGTACAGAATGTTTCTCAGTAGGACATGATGGATTCAGAGATGTGTTAAGAAACTCCAGCAGGATGGATCAGAATTTGGAAAGATTGGAATCTGGTTCCTCATCTAGAAAAGCAACATGCCAGCAGGGTCCATGTCTCATTCACCCCTGTATGTTCAGTGCCTGACACACAGCAGTGCTCAAACCATGCTGAATGAATGAATAAATGTACAGATGAATAAATGAGTGTAAAGGAAAGGGGATGAAGTCCTGAACCTATAAAGTACATCAGTGGAAATGAAGAGGACAGACTTAAGAGCGAAACTAAAACAGTTACCAAAATGTAGGAATGTGACTGATCCAGAAATAATTAAAATTTTAGAGACTTCAGCTCCCTGTGTTTCTAGTCAAAGGAGATTAGGGAAAAGCCCAAAGAGTTCTTTGCGGAAATTGACTCTGGAGTCAAATTCAAACAAAAGGAAGTTGCTTTATATCCAGTGCCCCTTCCTCAGTTATTTTTCCAGCACTCAAAGATGGAAAATAAAAGGAGAGACCTATAAAGTCACAAAATAGTAATTCTCCCTTGAGTACCATAATAAACTTGGATTCTTTAATATGGTACTACTAAGCAAGCCTCCAGCCCCCTGACATTAATTTAAATATCTCCCCAAAATTCCACTGATTTGACAGCAAAGGAGCTTTTTCTTGTAAGTCTCTTCAACAACCTTGCCTCTGCCTCTCAGTAGAGTTTGTCTTTTCTATGTACTCACACTAAGAAACTGGAATGGAAAAGGAAGAAGGTAGAACTTCAGAGTAAGGAAAACCCAGAGTCCTATATGCAACATTTCCCAAAGCACATTCCACAGAACACTAATCCCATGTGGTGCTTAAATGGACGTGATTATTAAAAAGACTTCCATGGTTAAATATATACAGAAAACACTAGGTTAACCAAAGTTAAACAACAGGCTTTTTATTGCAGTACATTTTGGTTCCACCAGTGTATAATTAGGAATCTTCAAGAGACAGATACAGTGTACCGTATTTTACAAATTTGACCACAGACATGTCTTTTGTTTTGTTTTGTTTTTTTTTCCTTTTTGTCTTTTTTTCGTGTCCGGCAATGGATCGCAACCCTCAGTGTCGCGCCCGTACCGGACCGGGACCGGCAACGGGATCGCAACCCTCGGTGTTGCGCCCGCACCTCGCTCAGCCAGTGAACGGGAACCGGTCTGTATGTGGGATCCGAACCCTCGGCGGGAGCGCCGCTGCACTCCCAAGCGGCGCACTGTAGCAGTGCGCCACCAG
>NW_007728012.1:121366-134010 GCF_000696425.1 Galeopterus variegatus | reverse complement strand
TTTTTCGTGACCGGCAACGGATCGCAACCCTCAGTGTCGCGCCCGTACCGGACCGGGACCGGCAACGGGATCGCAACCCTCGGTGTTGCGCCCGCACCTCGCTCAGCCAGTGAACGGGAACCGGTCTGTATGTGGGATCCGAACCCTCGGCGGGAGCGCCGCTGCACTCCCAAGCGGCGCACTGTAGCAGTGCGCCACCAGGCTGGCCCCAGACATGTCTTTTCACAAAAAATTCCCAAGACTGGACTTCAGAGAAGTCTACCTGGATGTGCTGCTCCACTGCCCTACATTGGCCCTGAGGCACAAGCACTGCCATGTGGGGCATTCATTACTGGGAAGATTTCTCATTTGCCCAAAAGTGGATCCTCAGTTGCCAGGAGCCTCCTTTGTCTGCACTGGGCAGAAAGACAAAGCCTGAAGCCATATGGCCAGTTCTGGGCACACTGACCAACACCTACTAGTCCTCAACAAACACCCACAGATGGACCAAAGACACCCAAGGACCACAAAGTCCTGTAGTGTCTGCTACCTGCATCAAATACAGAGAAGGCAACCCTTTTCCTATAGAGTTCTACAGAGAAAATGGCAGAAATCAAGAAGGAAGCAAAAGGAGAGTGATACTGCCTATAACAGACTAAATAATTCATGTTCACTGGATAGTTGCCATAGACAAGAAGCTCAACTAAAATCATGTCCCCCACCCTGAGCCCTGGCTCTGACCCTCTAATCAGCCTAAGATGCACTGGGACAATGGTGCTGCAGCCATAGGTTTGCTGTCTGAGGGACTTCTCTCTCCTACGTGACTGAAGTCCACTCAGCACCTAGTCCACAGATAAATGTAAGTAGGGACAGGGGAGTCAGGTCAAAAGTGTGCTCCAGCAAACCCATCACTGCCAGAAAGCAATTCTGAGCCCCTACCTTGCTTCAAGGGGCACCATCTCCAAAGAAATACAAATGGCAGCTTTTTAGGACTGAAGAGATGAGCCGCTTTATAAAGGACCTCAGAGCATGAGAAGCATTCCCATCACCTGCTCTATTCCAGAAGGGCTCATTTCCCCTTCTGAAATCTGGCTGTCCCATAGGCACCACAGTGGTTGACAAATTTCCCCAGAGGCAGGCAAAGGATTCGTTTATTTACCCAATCTTGTGCCAGGACCTGTACTAGAGGTTGAAAATACTCTGGCAAACAAGACCAACATGATCTGAGTCCTCAAGGAGCTTTCCATGGCTTCCCCCAGTGTAAAATGTCAACACACAGCAGAAAATGACCAAGGAAAACCCTGGCCTGCTCCCAGGGCTCCATCACCACCAGAGGGCCATAGCAACCAGGTGTTCTCCGCGACCATGGAGGGTGGTGTAAGCATCTCCACCAGAGGGGAGCATGAGCATGACCCATGGGCAGATCAAGTCCCAAAATGCCCCCCTTAGCATCCAGGCTGAGCAGCAGGCCATGCTGGGGTCTCTCTCTCCTAGGCAGGCAAGTTGACAGGCTAGGGACTGAGAGTCAAAGGGACACCTGAGAAAATGCCCCCCTTAGCATCCAGGCTGAGCAGCAGGCCATGCTGGGGTCTCTCTCTCCTAGGTAGGCAAGTTGACAGGCTAGGGACTGAGAGTCAAAGGGACACCTGAAAGGGGCAAAGCTTTCACATAAAGCACTGCTTTTTCTACTCCACAGCCCCTCTTCTCCTCTCAATGCCCTGAACTGCAGTCACACCTGGAAGGGCAAGTTTGGTAGGTTGAAGAGTAGGAAGAACTTCACACTAATTTTTAAAAGAACCAAGATGAACCTGCCGAAACCTTGTCAACAAGATAACTTACTTCCCCCTTCATCCTTACCAATTTGAAATATTTATTTAGATTTCTTAGAGTAATGAATGGTTGAGGGACTCTCTAAAGGGCCCCTTGCCAATCCCCACTCTGGAAGGTGACAAGACATGACATGCCAAAATAGCCCAGCTATGGGAAAGGTGAGGGGCAACACCAACTGGGAATCTTTCAGTCCTCTCCTGTCTACACACACTCCTTGAGCCATATCATCTATGTATTCTTGGGACGCTAGTCACCATCCATAAGAAATGATTCCCGAATCAACACAGTTACCTCTCATGCGCTACTATATCCAACTGCCTCCCAGACATCTTAGCAAGTTGTGTCCAAAGCTGCATACACACCCCTCCCCATAAGCAGCCCCCTTCATTGTGTTTCCCATCTCAGCACCTGCTCCTACCACCCACCCAGTAACCTCATGAAAGAAATCTGGCATCTCCCCTGCTTCTTCCCTCCCTCTCACCTCCCACATTATGATTAATCACCAGGTCCTCCTAAATGTTCTTATAATATACCCAGTCATTCATTCATTCATAAATACTTACAAGTCTACTTATGCGTCAGGTACTAGACTAGGTACTTTCTCCATCCCAGTGAAGCCACTAATACCTCTTGCCTGTACTACAAGTGGCCTCTTAGCTCACTCCCATCCAGTTCATTTCTCCACTCTACATCCAGGGAATTCTTCTGAAACACAAATCTGATCACTGCTTTCATCTGCTCAAACCCTTCACTGCCCTCAAGAAGAAGATGGAACTTTCCAGCATGGTCTCCATGGCTCCCGTGAGCAGGTCAGCCTCTCAGCCTGTCTACTTCTGGGCTCTGGCTTCTTTCTCTTCCTTGAGGCTCTCTCTCCACTCTGAGCATTTGCATATGCTGCTTCCTAACTCACAACCCCAAAATCCTTGACCAACTTGGTCCTACTGACAAATTCAGTCCTTTGTATGCTACCTTAAACTTCATCTAGGGAGGCCTTCCCTGACCCCAAACCTGGTCATATCCCACAGCACTCTGGACTTAATAATCCTCAAACTTGATTAAATTTTTTAAATGTCTGTCTCCTCCACCAGATGGTGAGCCAGGTAAGACAGAAACCATGTCTGTCTGGGCCGGCCCAGTGGCTCACTCGGGAGAGTGCGGTGCTGATAACACCAAGGCCCCGGGTTTGGATCCCATATAGGGATGGCCGGTTTGCTCACTGGCTGGGCGTGGTGCTGACAACACCAAGTCAAGGGTTAAGATCCCCTTACCGGTCATCTTTTTTTTTAAAAAAAAAAAAAAGAAACCATGTCTGTCTTATTCACTAGAATGAAATGTATGACTTGAGACCTCAACATGAGGAGGAAAAAAAGCAAAATCCTTACTAGGTGCACCTTGGGTGGTTGGAAACCCAGGAATATGTGGGGAGAGGGAGCCAAGGGGACCATCTTTGATAATCACTCAGGACAAAATGGCAGTGAAAAGTCCCAGAACAGAATGGGATCATTATTTCCACTTTCTTTGGCCAAGTCCATGAACTAAGTCTTCTCAGTTGAACAGGAACTTTGAGAAGTCAACACTGGGAATGTCCCTAGAATAACAAGAAATTCCAGAAACATAGCCACCCTCTAACAAACAAGGGAAGGCACAGCTGACATTTCCTCTTATTTCCTGTTAGCATCTTAGCTCTAGTGACCTGCAGCAGGGTATCCTGAAAGTATTATCCCAGCTAGGTCATAACCCCAAAAAGAGTTTAGATAATGCCAAGAGAAGCTCTGCGATCACAGGGGTGTGTGATTTAGAATCCATGATTAGATGGTGTCCTCACTTCAGAAGTGAGTTCTGATCCTGATTCTATCATTAATGCAACTGCATGACCTTGAGAAAGTCATTTAGACTCTCCAGACCTCATTTTCCTCATCTGTAAAAGAGGGCATTTAACTAGATGATATTCTACGTCTCTTCTAGATAAAATTCTAAATCTCTCAAAATAAGATTCATTTAAAGGAATGCAGGCAGAGAGTATTCTTTTTCCTTTTCTCTTTTTCTTGAATCCCTGACTTAATTTCTTTGCCTTTTCTCTTTCTGTAGAGGCACCACTGTTGTCCCTTACCCCAACCACAAGAAGTTTAGGAAATTCTTTGGCTTATGAAACAATTTTAGAAATGGCCCTTTCTCAGTGTTTCAATATTTGCACCACCAAGAATCTGGTACTCTCTTTTTACTCTTTCATTATATATTTATGCTAGACTTTAAAGGAAAAAAAAGATAAATGTTCATAAAATTCTAATTTTTAATGTTTTCTTCCATTAACTTCTGGTCTTTCACTGTGGACTTCCACATACATGGAAGGATTTTATCCTGTTTCCCAGAAAACAGGATCTGAAACAAAGGCTTGCATGCAGGTGGTTTACTGGGCATGTGATTCCAGGATATAGGAATGAGGGACAAGGGGAATGAATCTGGGGAGAAAGAACCAGTGTGTGGATGTGTTGAGTTGGCCACTGCTAAGGGCAACTAATTCCTTGGAATTTACGTAATACATTTCATAACTATCCACCCAAGGGACAAAAGAAGGACAAATTTATTCAACTGTCATCCCCCATTCATGTGGGGTGTTAATCCCCTACACTTCCAGTTTGCGCATGTGTGAGTGCTGAAAGGCACCACATGGGATGCCCATGCTGCCACGTCAAAGACGCCCCAGAGCAGGAAGCTAGAGACATATGCCACAGATGTGAGGCGAGTAACTTTCAGAGTCATGCCCAAGCTGGTCAAAGTACTACAGCAATCTCTGGAGTAAGAGGTGGGGACGATAGGATCTGAAATTGTGCACAAGATGTGTCTGTCCCATACACAGAGCTGTCATCACTGTAGAGCCTGGTTTCTCAAGCACAGTACTATTGACATTTTCAGCTGGATAGTTTGTTTGAGTCTGTCCTATGCACTGTAGGACATTTAGCAACATCTCTAGCTTCTACCTACTAGATGACAGTAACACCCCCTTTCCCAGTTGTGACAACTAAAAATGTTTCCAGATATTGTCAAATGTCCCCTGGGGGCAAAATTACCCCTGATTAAGAGTCACTGGTGCAGAGATATTATATATTCTACTTTTGTCACTCACCCAGTGCCCCTTAATTTCTCTCCACTTTACACCACATCAACAGCATCTCTCAAGTAGAACCCTGTGGGGGATATTTATGCCTTATGCCCATAACTTAATTTTTAGGCTTCACCATGATACATTTCCATTCAACTAATTGATAATTCCTTAATAATAAGGAGTGATGAGATTTTAAATACTACTTGATTTGAAAAGATATGAATAGACTAGATATTGGATAAAAATGTTAAAATTACATTCAAAGGCTTAGTTGCTTAAATTAGGAAGAGTTAAGATTTTTTTTAAAAAACTATGAAAATCTAGGTCTCTTAGGGGTTCTTAATATTTTTTGAAAAAAAAGATCTTTTTGAGAAAAAAGGACCAGCTTTCCCTAAGTTATGCATATATGACATACACACAATTTCACATTCAATTTCAAGGCCCATACCGACCTACCTAAGTTCATCCAAGGAACCCCCAGGAGTCCATGTCAATGACTACTGAAGAACATTTGGGTTGTTTCTAGTTTTTAGGTATTTTGAACAAATGCTACTATGAAGATTATTCTATATGTCTTTGGCTCACATATATGCACATTTATGTTGAGTACATACCTAGGAAGGAATTATTGGATAATAGCATGTGTCTATTCAACATAAATGAATATTGCCAATCAGCTTTCAAGAGTAGTTATATTACACTCTCACCAGCTGTGCATGAGAGTTCCAGTTGCTCCACATACTCCTCAAATTTGGTACTGTCAGTCTTTTTTCATCTTAGCTATTCTAATGTTTGTGAACTGGTCTCTTGTCATGATTTTCAATTTTACTTCTCTAAATGAGTAACGATATTGAACAACTCTTAATGTTTATTGGCCACTTGAATATTTTCTTTGGTGAAGTGCCTGTTTATATTTTTTGCCCATTTTTTTATTGGGCTGTTTTCTTTTTATTTATAGGGTTATTTATATATTGTCAATATGAGTGCTTTGTTGAGAAATGAATTTCAAACATCATCTCCTACTCAATGATTTGCTTTCTCATTCTTTTGAAGGATTGTTTTTGATCAACAAACTTTTTAATTTTAATAGAATGTATTTAATCTGCCTTTTCCTTGATGACTAATGCTTTTTGTGTATAGTTTAAGAAATATTGGCTTACCCAAGATCATGAATATAGTCTCCCAGGCTTTCTTCTAGAATCTCTATTGTTTTACCTGTCATATTTGGATCAACAATCCATGTAGAATTTTTTTGTAAATGGAGTGGGGTAGAGAATCAACATACATTTTTTTCCATAAACACATTTATTAAAAAGACTGTCCTTCCTTCATGCTCTACAGTGTCATCTTTGTTGTTATGAACTGAATGTTTGTGTCCCTCCCCCCAAAAATTCATATGTTGAAACCCTAACTCCCAATGTGATGATGGTATTTGGAGTTGGGGCCTTTGGGAGATAATCAGGATTTAGATGAGGTCATGGTGATGGGGCCCTGGCCCAGTGGATTTAGTGCCCTTATGAGAAGAGACAACAGAGAGCTTGCTCTCTCTCTCTTCACCACGTGATGACACAGTTAGAAGGCAGCTATCTCAAGGAGAGAGCCCTCACCAGATACTGACCCTGCTGGCACCTTAATCTTGGACTTCCGGTCTGTAGAACTGTGAGAAAATTTATATTAGTTGTTTAAACCACCCAGTTTATGGTGTTGTGTTATGTCAGCCCGAGATAATACGTTTGTCATAAATCAAGTACAATCATGTACCACATAACAATGTTTTAATAAAGGGTGGACATCATATATGATGATGGTCCCATAAGATTATAATGGAGCTGGAGGTGTGTAGTAGGCTATACCACCTAGGTTTGTATAAGTATACCCTATGATGTTCACACATGATGAAATCGCCTAACAATGCATTCCTCAGAATGTATCCCAGTAGATAAGCAATGCATGACTACATTTGTTCAGATTTGTTTCTGGACTCTGTTACAATTGTTTATAAGTATATCCTTGCATCATTACCTCATTGTCTTAATTATTCTAGCCTTATAATAAATCTTGATATCTAACAGTATGTCTTCCAATTTTTTTTTCTTCAAGAAAAAAATGTCCCTTTACATGTCTATATAAATTTCAGAAACAAGTTTTTAATTTCCACAAAATCTTATGCTGAGATTTTTATAAGAATTGAATTAAATATATAGATCAATTTAGGAAGAATCTCCCTCTTTACAATATTTAGTCTTCAGTCCATAAACATAATATGTCCCTCCATTGATGTAGGTCTTCTTTAATTTCTCTCAGCAATGTTTATGGCTCTTTGCATAAAAATCTTACACATATTTTGTTAGACTTTTTTCCTGGGTATTTGAAATACTATTTTCAATGGTATTTTTTAGCATTTGTCTTTTAATAGAAATATAATTGATTTTCCAATATTACTATGTTTAGAGACTTTGATAAATTGACTCATTAATTAAAATAGCTTATCTGTAGATTGGTCGGGGAGGTGGTCTATACAAAATGGCATTTCTAGCTTTCAAATCTTAGTTTTTTATTTCTTATCATTGCCTTATTAAATTGTATGTAATTTCCAGTACAAAACTGAATAGAAGTGGTGATAGTGGTCACACTTATCTCATTCTTGATCTCAAGAGGAAAACTTTTAATATTTCACCATTAAGTATAATGCTTACTGTAGGTTTTTTGTGGATACTTTTTGTCAGATTAAGGAAGTTCTATTAGTACTTTGTCAAGAAAAAAATTTATTATTTATTGTGTTAAATTTTATCAAATTATTTTTCTGTATCAATTAAAAAGACAGTATGAAGTTTTACTTTATTCTGTTAATGTGGTTAATCGTATTGACTGATTTGAAAAATTTAAACCAACCTTGCATTCTTAGGAAAAAAATTCAAATTAGTCATAATGTATTATCCTTTTACATATATCACTGGCTTTGGTTTGCTATAATTTTGTTCAGGATTTTTGCATCAGTGTTCATGATGAACATAATTTTTCCATTTTAATGTAAAAATTTTCTTACTTATAGTGCTCTTGGCAGGTAATGTGATCAAGGTTATGCTGGGATCATAAAATGAGTAAAAGTATTTCTTCTTTTTCTCTTCTCTAGAAGAGTTTCTTTAAGTCTGGCTTCATTTTTTTCCTTAAATGTTCCGGAGAATTTACCATTGATGCCATCTAGAATATTCCTCGTAGAAAGGATTTAATTATTTGATTTATTTAATAGATATAAGACTACTCGAGTTCTCCGTTTCTTCTTGTGCCTGTTTTGGTAAATTAAATTAAATATAATGTGACTTCTCGTTTGCAGAAATTCTGGGAATTACTTCCAGTGATTACTACTTAATGTGTAACATCAAAATGATAAGTCTAATGATATACGGGCGATACTGTCTTTTTAATTACTCACATTTGATGTTTCTAGCAGTTTTTATATTTAAAAAATGTTAAATCTATTATTTCAAGTCACTGACTTGTTCAGAGTAAAAGTTAACAATCACTAAAAGTTGTCATAATTAGCATCAATTTTCTATCAGACATTTTTGACTGTTGTAACTATACACATAAGTGAGTTTGCATTCAATCAATTAACAAGTACATATTAAAGCATATTAAAATATACCCTTTCAGGCCGGCCTGGTGGCGCACTGCTACAGTGCGCCGCGTGGGAGCGCGGCGGCGCTCCCGCCGAGGGTTCGGATCCCACATACAGACCGGCCGCTCACTGGCTGAGAGAGGTGCGGGCGCAACACCGAGGGTTGCGATCCCGTTGCCGGTCACGAAAAAAGACAAAAAAAAAAAGGAAAAATAAAAATACCCTTTCAAATCATAAAATCAGGTAAGCAAATAACATAAAGTCACAAAATCAGGATTTTATAAATCTGAAATTATAAATGACCTAAACACATCATGAAGCTAACCCCATCATTTTGCAGATAAGAAAACTAAGGCTCAGAGAAGCTGATTTATCCAAGACTACGGCAGAGCTGGCATTAACAACTCAGGTCTCCTGGTTCTTGCTCCACGGTCTTTCCACCATATCATGTTACCATTCAAATTACAGATTTCATCTGGTGTAGTGGATTGAATTATGTCCACACAAAACTCACTGAAACTTGAGTTGTGTCCCCCACATTTTATGTATTAGAAACTTGGCCCCCTCTGTGACTGTTAAGAGCGTGGGAAATCATATTATGATAATTGAAAGGTGGAGCCTTGAAGAGGTGATTGGATCATAGGACCATGCAGTAGTGAATGGATTACAAATGGTGGTCAGAGGCATTGTTCTGAGGGCTTTAAAAGAAGAGGAGAGTCTGTCTGTCTCTGCTCTGCTCTCTCTGCTTCCACCATCTTGCAATGTGAGACCCCTGAGTCACTGTTGCCACCACCAGACGGACTTTGAACTTCCCAGCCTCAGAAACTGTAAGCAATAAATGTCGTTTTTCTTTATAAATCACCCAGTCTTGGGTATTCTGTTACAGCAACACAAAAATGGACTAATACATCTAGGATTAAGAATGTTTGACCACATTACAATTTGCCTTATACTTTTTCAAGAACCTTTGATTGTATAAAGAAAGATAAAAGAGGACCTACATTATAGTAACTAACATTTTTAAGTTTCGTTTTGGGTCTATTTTTAATCACTTTGAATTTCAAATGACTATCTTCTTCCCTACATTATGTTTCAGGTGCCATTTTTCCTCACATGTACAACTATAAAAGTTTTTGATTATCTGCCTATAGACTTTTTGCTATTCCACCTTAACTTCCCTTGTACTCCATCATGCACCCTCCAAATGCGGATAAAATTGTATCACACATTCCAAAGTCAAACTATAATGATGTTTTGATTATATGTCAACTGCACTGCAAATTCTAGGAAGTCAGGAATGATTATATATTTATATTGTCTATACCGTGTTAGGAACATTCAGTAAATAATTAATTAAATTAAAGACTGACAGAGTTTTGGATAATCCAGTGGTTATGCATATGGGTTAAGGAGACATAATGCATAGGTTCAGATATCAGTTCTGCCAATTATAACCTGTGTGGCCTCTGTCAAGTTGGTTAACTTCTCTGGGTCTCAGTTCCCTCATCTGTAAAACAAGGTTAATAATAGTATCTACGTAGAGTTGTGAAAATTAAATGATATAATCTATCAGCACAATGCCTGATCCATAATAAGTGCTCAAAAAATATTACCTATGGTGAGATTATATCATTATGTTACTAACTACTCTCATTCCTACCATTCATCATAGTTCTTCCAGTCCTTGTCCTAAATTATTTGGAAAACTAAAGGTTCTGTTAATCTTTTTCTCTTTTTTTGATAAATGTATCTGGTATATAAATAGTAAGTCATCCAAATCCCACTAACTCTAGGTAATTTTATTTAATAAACATATTTTTAAAGTTGGACAAATAAACACCAAAGCAATTTTGACTAAATCCTGTTTTCTCAATGGCTATTTGGAGTACATCATTTATATGCAAGCCCAAGAATATTGAATAACAGATAAAATAAATAATGACCATAATGCAAACCACATTCTGATTCCCACTTCCCTGCAAGTACAACTCCCTGTAAGAATTATAAGAGCCAAAAGTAATATGCTTATTAACTGTGGGTTACTCAGCTATATACATAGAGGTTAGCAGATCACGTGAATGTTTCCATATTCTCAGTTAAGCTAATGGTTCCTTAGAGCACAGTTCTTATAACCCTTTAGGAATTTCAAGATTTTCCTGAAAAAATATATCATATTTCCATGACTATGACTAAACTAGAATTTGGAAAGCTCACTGAAAGCAAACCATTCTGGAGGACAGGAAATGGTCATTGTTTTCAAAGAAAGGCAAGACATTTCTGCACATGGGAAATCAAACTGGTCTTAGGAGACTGATTTAATCTCCTTCCATACAAACCTGTGTGTGCCGTGTGGATCGACCCTTCCTTCTACCTCACATATGGGACCATGGTGGGGAACAGGGATAAGGGCACTTATCATTTGAGGTAAAAGACATTTTATTCAAAACCGCCACATAAATGCATCGAGAAGTATATTCCCTCTTTTTTTCACATTCCATTTCATTTTAAAGTATTCGGGGATTTACAGAGATACTGGACTTGGAATAGCCAAGTTGTAAGCCTCTGGGAAAACCTGTCAAACGACTCAGATGTAAAATGTGGTTTCCTGGATACACACTGTTTTCTCCAACAGTGAAGCTTTCACTAGAAAAAGTTGCTTTATTTAATCTTTCCTTGTGAATAAAAACAATTACACTAATAGCTCTATTGACTTTTTTTTTCTTTTTTTTAATTCTTGGGAGCAAAATGTTGTTATGGAGCAGGGCTGAGACTAGGATTAAAAAGTCCTGATCCAGGTACCAAGTGGGCCACAGTCTACCCTGGTTACTTTGACCAGAGGTTGACAAGGTGGAGAGACCCAAACCTGCCCAACCACTGCAGAAGACCGATGTCCAGTCAAGGGAGCCAAGGGCTACTACACTTGTAAAGCAGTAAAGACCATTATAAGGCATTTGTAAAAGATTTGTATTCAAAATCCATTCTGAATGCTTTACTTCAATCACTTAACTTGGGGGGAGCAGGGCAAGGACAAGTTTTTTTAACGGAGACTCACTATAGCACAGTTCTTACAATCCATGCCAAATGTCCTTTATAGGTGCAATCGTCTTTGAATGAAGTCCCAAAGGGCTGAGCCCATATTAAAATTTCTAACATGACAGGAATTACAGCAAGGTCACAATGTAATTAACCTGAGTTATCTTTCAAAACTTTTGCTGATATATTTTTTGCCACTTCAGACTAAGTTCATGATATGATCTTTTAAAATAGCAAAGAAGGAGGTTTCCACATTGTTCAAACTAAAAGGATAAAAGCATGTTTGCATAAAAGAAAGAGTTGGTCAATACCTTTTATTGTTTCCTAATATTCGTATAACAGTTTTTTAAATGTCTACTTTGTAGGGCAAAGCTTTATTCTGTTTACTTCCTAGAGACCACAAAAAAGTCTGTGATTATTATTTAAGGATCATGGTGATTCCCTTCACTGCATGGGGAAAAAAAAAAACAAAATCAGAGCTATTATCCTGTGTTTATAACAAGTCTGTTGCCATAGCAATGCTGGTGATGTTACAAACCGTACACCAAGGGCCAGAGGCTGTCTCTGAGTGGGTAAGGGCAGTTTAGCCTCATAAGATGGATGCAAACATGTGTGGCCAAAGCAGGGTCAATGCCATAGTAATCACCAAAATATGGGGAGCTCCCCTTTCCAGAGAAAGGGGGGTAGGGCCAGAAAAGCAGTTCCCCAGGCCCAGAAATAAGCTACACCCACACTTCTGTATGCAGCTGTGCAAAAGCAGAGTGGAAATCCAAGTCAGTGTGGTATCACCATGTTCCCAATCTTGAGTATTCCACTGGGCCCACTGGCTGCCAAGACATGGACGGGATCCAGTGGCGAGCCTGCCTAAGCACAGAAAACCCACTCTGGGGAACTAGTGCCTGATCAGATGGAGCCCTTTGGTACTCCAGAAAAGAAGCAACTTGCCTAACAATAGCAAGCACTTTAAAACCAAGCTAGAGTTTTACCCACCCCCACCCCCCCCTATCCAGGATCACAGAACAGCAAATCCTCAGGGTTAATGAAGAACTCACTGAATCTCCCAAAAGATGTGGACTTGAA
>NW_007728012.1:102369-121262 GCF_000696425.1 Galeopterus variegatus | reverse complement strand
CACCCCCCCACCCCCACCCCCGGCTATCCAGGATCACAGAACAGCAAATCCTCAGGGTTAATGAAGAACTCACTGAATCTCCCAAAAGATGTGGACTTGAAAAAATAACATTTTGCAGGAAGAAGTATCTCCTATCACTGGGGAATCTGGAAGTAGTATATTAATAATCATTATTATTCTAATACAGTCTAGGGAAGTTTTGTAGGAATATGCTGAAAAGGCAACTTTATATTAAAAAGAATACTGAATTAAGAGTCAGAAGATCTTAATACTAGTTTTGGCTCAAGTACTTAGAAACCACATGATCTTGAGAAAGCCCTCTAACCTATTTGAGTTTCTGTTCATTTAATGATACATGACATGCTATTTCCCAGAGTTACTGTAAAGATCAAATTAAATAAAATAATGAATGTAAATGAGTTTCATAAACTGTAAAGAATTTAATACCAATATAAAGTATTATTTTATTAGCATTTTCACATAGCCAGTTTACAGTACAAAAGGAATAATCTGAACCCTAACAGAAGAATCCCAGGCATATATATCCTCATCTTCCCTATCCTGAGGTGAACACCTGCACGATACAGTCAACTCTCAATTATTCAGGGACTAATGAGTGGGCCTTTTGCTTCTAGCCATTGTACCCTTTATAAGTTCCCCTCAGGAATGCCACATTAACCTGCATATGGATACAAAATAGACAGTGAACATACCTCAACTCGATTACCTTGAATAACAACTCTGGAAAAAATTTTAGCAAAGAAAGAGTTGGAATGATTAACTAGATGGAAGCTTTTGGATAATGTGTGGACTTTACTCATTCATGGATAAGAGTGATAGAATCCCCACTTCACTACCAAGGAAACTGTGGCCAAGGTCAGGCATGTTGGCACTAATCCGAACAAAATACTAGCATTTTCTCAGTGAACAACGAAATTGTCTATACTTGTCTTACATATGTGCAATAGATTTGAATCTCAGTCATTCATTTATTCAACAGACATTGGTGTGCCAGAGCTTATCACCTACCCTAAAGCCCCTATTTTTCTGCCCTTTTTGTTGTCCCTTCTTTATGATATTACACAGAGCACCTGGAAAGGGCCACAGCCTGACTCTTTGAAACTCTATTCATCTTCCTGTTATCATGAGACTTTGGCTAATATTACCCTAGCATAAACGTCAGCAAATCATGGTCCCTGGGCCAAACCCTGCCCACTGCCTTTTTTATAAATAAAGTTTTACTGGAACACAGCCACACCCATTTGCTTAAGTGTTAACTATGGCTGCCTTCCTGCTACAACAGCAGAGTTCTACAGTTATGATAGAGACAGTATGGCCCACAAAGCCTAAAACACTATCTGACCCTTTAGAGAAACGGCTTGTGATCCCTGCTCTTGGTAGTACGGGTAAATCAAAATTCATCTCTCCTGTAAGTTTCTGCTTAGGGACTAATAGAGTAAGCTCCTTGAAAGCAGAGAATCTTTCTGTATCTTTGCCTTGTCATAGAGAACCCTGGAGCAAGACAGAGTTGACTACAGAAAATTAAAAATGTCCTTCCCTACATTTTATTTTCAACAGATGAGCACCTTGGAGTTTCATGGAAGACAGCATAAAACCACTGGTGTTCAGTTACTCTGGCTTCTAATTCCTCAGAGTTCCTACATCTAAGACTTCCAAGGCTCAATTTTGGCCTCTATCCCTTTGCATATTTATTCCCTGATCTGATGTGGAATTAGAGTTAAATAAGAGCTGTGTGCTTGAATTCCACGTGGCTAGTTCAACAGGAAACTCCAGGGCAGGTTTTTTGGCATGCCAAATTCATGTTAGCCTCAGCTATGCTAATTTCTAAAGCTGTTTGCTTTGCTCAAATAAATCTTAGAGACGAATTTGCATTTGGATGCACACCTTTTTATGCACAAATTATGTGCATGATAACTCTAAGGCAGAATCAGGACTGCAAAAAAGAAAAAGAGGTATGGTGTTTACTAAATGCCTTTTGTGTGGCAGGCACTATGCTAGGTGCTTTACATACATTTTCTCATCTCATCTCCACAACCCTGTGAGGTAGGATTGTGATCCTCTTTTTACAGATGGGAAAACTAAAGGGAAGAGAGCTATCTAACTGGTCCATGCTCACAGAGCTGGTAAATGACAAAGCCTAGATTTGAATCCAATCTGTCTGAATCTGAAGTCCATGTTCTCATCACCTAGTCATACTGTCTTATTGATACCGTCTTCACCAACACCTCCCACCTAAGCCACTGCATGTATATTCAAATGTGAACTCTACATTTACAAAATTAGTCACCCCTTTTTACCCTAGTTGGCCTATGTAAAATATGTCTTTGGTCCTAGGGAGATAAACCTAGACCCTCTGTATCACAAAACAATCAACCAAAGGAGAACAGGGGCGTTAATAAGGCAAACAATATGATACATGAATTACATTAGTAATTAGTAGACAAACACAATTACAAGTGATTTTGACAGGTACATAGCTTTTAATGACATATCTAAGGACCTCAGTATAAAAGGACACTTTTACTGCTAAAATGTAGTAGACCAAGCAAGAAAAAGTGGTCATACCATAAAGAAAAATGTAACAGTTTGAATACAGTGTAAATATATCTATAACATAAGCCCAGGAACCTTAATCTACAAATAATCTTCACTGTTTATGGAAACATAACCAAACACCTATCTTCCCTAATACAAATACAAGCATTATCTTTATTATGTTGCAATAAGTACTGCTACTAAAACACAGTATTTATCATTGTTCAATTCAATATACAAAAAATTAATCAGTGTCACAATTAATCATTCTGGCATGACTCCAACATTTTACAGCAAGTCAGATACACCATGATTTAACTTCTTTCTCTGTGTGAAATATATCTGTAGCCTAGGTTGCAGTATCCCATAATGCTCAGCCCATTACCATCTAGATCTAATACACTGCCATCTAATTTTCTGGGAATATAAAAGAATTGATCACATTCTCATGCAAGTGAAATTCAAATGTCTATTTCTTTTTAAAGTTCTCAAAGAGAGCTTTCCAGGAATTAGAAGGAATTCTGTGGAGAAGATGCAAAATCTATGCTGATTCTTAAATGGATTTAGAGGAAGGTATGTTGAGAAACAAGCCTGCTACATGCCCTTTTACAAAACTACCCCATTCCTCAGAAAACCCAGAGGAGACATGACTTTCCTTACGCACCACCCAGTTCAACCATGGTTACATTTTTTCTTGCTAATCAGTCATTGTAGGTATCTTATTTAAAAATTTTTTTTCATCCTTTTTTTATTTTAAACAGATGGTTTCGAAGAAGAAAAATAACTTTCTTTTGTAGCTGGTGGTGAAAAAAGTTCATTTTCAGTTGAAAATTTACAGCCTAAGCAGCAGTAGTAAAGGGCATTTCCTAATACAGCAATAATACTTTAAATAATACATGCACTAACATTTCTTATCTACAAAGTTCCTAAAACAATCTTTACCAAAGTTAACTTGAGCACTTAATAATTATTCATAAGATAGTTAAGACAACTTTCTATAAATTGTTATCATTGGAAATCCCAGTAGTGACTTACCTGCTGGTGGCTTTATGAAAGGGGGAGGAATTAAAGGTACAATAATGGGCACATTGCCATGATCCTTTGACCCTGCAGGTGAGTCACTGAGTCCATTTCCAGTGGCAAGCCCTGAATAGCCTGTGCTTATATTGTATGGTGAAATAACACTGTCCTCAGGTAATTTTGGTTTTGGCAAAGAATTTTCTGTAAAAGAAAAAAATCATACTCAATATGACAAAAGGACCTATTCAGCAGACTTAAAATTTTCCTTATTTTCTCAAGAAAAATGGCCATGTAACAAAACAAATTTTTCCTTGCAAATTTTTAAACACTTTACCAGAACTCCACTAGTCTTATTAATATAAATTTCCAGTGGGCTCCTTTATAATTTGCTCCACTATGATAGCTAATATCCCAGTTGAATCACAGTGATGAATTTTAGCACTGTAAAATCCCATAGAAAATTGAGAGGCAATTAACCTTTTCCATGTACAAAGTGATATATAGCAGGCATCGCCCTGGCTAACAGAGAGAAAGCCTAAAACATGCCTCCCTCCAACATTGTAAATAGGTCCCACTACATTATAAACTTGGACCATAATATAATCAAATGAACGAATGAGAAAGAGGCAGATGACTGGGAAGAAAACTGCTGTTTCACAGGATATTGATAATACCTAAAAAAATTAACAAAAATGAAAATAAAGAAAACTTATAATGATATGAACTTTGTGCATCCTATCATTTCACAGGAATCACAAAAAGTAAAATAAAATAAAATTTAAAAAACCTCAACCATAGAAAACAACTTTTTTCCTCTTATAGCATATCCTGGTACTCTCTCTTTCCATAGTCCCCAGAGGCAAAGATTATTACCGAGGCCAAGTATTATACAAGCTATTAGTTTATAGAATATAAACTCATGACTTGCATTTTTCATTTACAGTGAAATTGATGATACTATTTCCATAACATGATGTGTACAATTTCATAGCAAGCTTAACATAAAATTTGTCATGTACATTCAATTCCACATGCCTGCAGGACAGCTCATTTACATTTCATTGCTTGGCTTATAAGAAAGAAAAGTACTATGTTAAAGACTAGAAATAAAATGCTTGAACAGGTAGTTTATGCCAATAGATTTTGAATGCAATGCAAATACTGATCAAATTGCTAGCGATGATGCACAGTTAGTTTTACCCACATTTTATTAAAGGTCCACAAATGGGCTGCTTCTTCATATACTCCTCCTTTCTTTGACAAACTCTCATTCCAAATTTAGGTTCATAAATTCAGTATTCATACAGGCTTCCCCATAACATATCTGGCACTGCTGTCCACTGGTAGAATCAGTGTTATTTCAGGTCTACCAGGCCTCTGTAATTTCCCCTCTTTAGCTTGGCCTTGATGAACATTCTCATAGTATAACATGGGATCTAATCATCTACTACTCTCTTACTTCTCTTCTTACCCTATTCAAGGGTGTGGGGGCAGGAAAAGGTGAAAACTTTAAGCACAAAACAAAACAAAAATAGGGCTTCCCTTTAGAATTCCTACCAAAAAAAAAAAAAACAAGGAAGGGTGATCGGCAAACTAATAGTGATTCTCTCTTGCAGTCTGAAAATCTAAACCTAACATTTCACTTAACGGGGAACCCCAATCCCCAAACAATTGATATATTAAAGGGATCAGGAAACTAGAAGTTAGCAAGCATCATCCCTTTCTATAATTCTGTGGGCAGGACCACAGCACTTAAGGTCCCTAGCCCTTATCTAGTTCTCCCATTGCTGGAAGGAAATTAAGCTGTGTCTATTTGTGTTTTATATTGTGCTCTTATATTCTCTAGAATCTGCATATGGGTAAGCATTACTGGGGATGTATGTTTAAACGAACCATTGGCATAATCAACAAAATGAGTCCCAAAGCAACTCAATTCTGGCAGGTTGAGATAGTTAATCCTTCTTTGCATGAACAAAGGGACATTAAATGTCATTACCTTTGAGAACAGAAATGTGCTGCCGGCTTTCCCCATCTGTAGGGTAGCTCCTGAATTCAATATCTTCGCCATCTTTTAATTCAACCTTATCATAGCCATACCAGCCAAGGAGTTCATTCATGGTGTTTTCTGCAAAGTTCTGAAAAAGAAGTATAGGCTACTACTTATTTCTATAATCAATAACTATTTTAAGAGAATGCATAAATTGAATTTTGTTTGCCCTATCCCATTTACTGCCAGCCCTGTCCCACTTCCCTAGAGAAGTGTTTAGTTTTCAAGTCACGTTCAAAAATTGTAATGCATTTAAATCTCAGGATGACGCATCCAATTATGACAGGCCTTCAGACATTTGCAATTTAAAGATAATAAGAAAAAAGGTATTTGTCAGTTTTGCTTATGAATAGGAAGTCATATTTTAGCATATTCTTCTACAAAGTCTGTATCCCACACTAATAAAGAAATATTGAAAGGTAAGCACAAAAAAGCTAAGAAAAGCTTTTGAAAATGAAATTAATCAACCTTTTTGTGGTTCAGATTAATTTAAATTAGAATTTCTTTCTGATTCAGATGTTGTTTCTTAGTATGATTCTTATCTCAGATAAAAAAAAAATCTCAACAAAGAAATAATTTCTCAGTTGTCAACCACTGCCATACAGAAAGCTGAATAGGTTACAAGGGTCTCTCTTTTTAATTTTCCCTTTTGCAAGAGTATTTTTAAAAATCAATGCATAATTTACTTTATAAATTTCATTAGTGATAGATTCTTTCTCCATGAAATTAAAGGTCACTGTGATTGTCTTCTGACAAGCAACATAAAAGTACCAAATAATTTTAAGGTTAGTAGCCAGCCCAGATTTAGGATACTATATAAAACCACTTTATGAAATATAAATCAATATATAAATGTAAGGTATTATTGTTATTGTTATGATAGATATCAAACTTTGAAAATAATAGATAGTTGGACAGATTTAATACCCTATATCAGGTGACTATTTTATATTAACTTATCAATTACTAGATATGGAAACAAGATGTGAGACTATGTGTGTTAATGATCTTAATGCTCATGTGTGCCTTAAACATCTGTATCTGGCAGGGCAGCATAAGCCTCGTAGACTCAGCAAGAAAAACTATATATTCTAACCTTCTCTGTAACTCAACAAATCTTTTATTACTCTCCTTAGAAGCTGTCATTTCTGAATTACACTGGGATGTATAATTTATATACCTGAAACAAAGCACCAAGGGTAAGCCAGAGTGTGCACAGCCTCAACGTGTGAGTTCCATGTTTTCTTGAATTTCATGACTTTAGATTTCAGCAGGGGTTGCGTAAAAAAAAAAAGATATTACACTTCTGACTCCACAAAAACAAACCTGGCATTTCAAACCACCCACAGGATGCTAGATTTTTTGCTTTAGTACCCACTTAAGCTCTGAGCTCCAACTGGGTCAATCTGTGATGGTATAATGCAGCACACCAGCAATTAAAAAAGAAAAAATCTAGCCAGATTGATTCAGTTTTACCATCCACGAGGCCAACAGTCAGCCACATCAAGCTTTAGTGAGGCATTTATTCTCTCTGATGGCTGGTTGTGTCCACATTAAATAGATATTCTTTCCATGAATGTACAAAGATGATACGATCGATATAAATAATAAGCTCAGCAACTTTAGGAATACCACTGAGGAGGACTGGGCTAAACACTGCTCTACTCAATCAAAAGAGATCCCTTTAATGAGGCATCAGTCTCCCCTTATTCCTCATTTCTTTCACTGAGCTGAGTTCCTGACTCAAGAATGACAGTCCCTAGGCACACAAATCAAGGTCCTCCATCAGTGGTCTGGCAGCAGAAATCTCCAAGGATGAAGTTTACACCTTGCATGGAAAAACAAATTCCCAAGAGCATTAAAAGCCAAGTTCAAGCCATCCTATTAGTCTGTGTTCTGTGTGCCCCAATCTCTAAGAGAACTGTGCCAACAAGACAAAATCTTTTGCCTAGTAACTCCTGGCTACCATATTCAGTTTTGTAGACCGTTTGTATCTGGATGCCACTTTCTCTGGTTCTGTCTAACTTCTGAAGTCACAAAAGGCTGCAGATGCATAATTCATGGAGCAACCTCCCAGCCAAGGATATAGATTTGTTTGTTTTAGCCCAGCTGCAAATCCATTCAGCCTTTCAGAACCAATCCCAGGGATGAGATCCAGAAGTTTTCAGGCATTTGGGTAAAAACTAAAACTTCAAACTGAATTATTAACACTAAATTCATATTATTTTGGTGTCTTAACTGTATCAGTTTATCAGTTTATGTATCTGCTGAAAAGCCAGAGGCTTCATGAAACAATCAATATGAATTTGATCTATTCCATGATTTTTGAGTTACTATAAATGTCAGGGAAAATAAAACAATCCCTTTGTTGTCATTGAAAATAAAGATAAACACCTTAATATTTTGATACATGACTGCAAAAGCAGAAAACAAAAGGTTTATAAAACCTCAAGCTATAAATCTGAAACCTTTCATGAAAGGAGGAGCAGGATGAAAGACAGAAAACAAACACCAAAGTTTCTCGTAGTATAGCTTCAAGAAATAGACTATTACCTCTGTCATATACACTACTGAATTAAGAAACAAAAAATCCCCAAGGAATAAATAATTTAAAATTTTTAATTTCTAGATAGAGTTTGATGCTAGATATCATATGGGCTCACTATGGTGCTAAACCAAAGCAAAGCAAATAGACTTTTGCAGTTACCACCCAAGAAACATACATATTCTAGGAGAAATGAATTTAAAGTTTATGGCCTGTAAGAGATTTCAAGTCTTTCTGGTAGAGATTTCAAACTGTAATTTTTTCAGCATTATCATCCCCTAAAAAAGAATTTTGTATTAAAAGAGTTTATCTCTTTCCAACATAAGTTTCTTATTTGCTACATATATGTATTTTAAAAGGTGAAAAAAATAAATGCAGAGATTTTTGAGGTAGGGATGTTCAGTAATAAGAAGTTACTGTACTAAGCGGGATTGTGAAATTTGCTTTCCACAAAATCTTTACCCAGCATTTCTCCTGAATACTTCAGCCAGGATACTGACGTAGAATCTCTTACAATTCCCTCCCAGATTTAGGATTCTGTGAAATCAAAGAACTTCTACTTATATGAGAAATAAAATACCTTTTGCAAGGAAATTTCATAATTATAGTTACCACACATCATGAATTTTACTGAGCATCACTATTTTAAATATTTTATCATTGCTCCCATAAACCATCAAAATGTGCAGGATATTTCAATATTTTGGCATCCAAATTACATTTTGCAGTTTGCCTCTTGCCCTTGGAAGTGACACAAAAATCCTCTTTCATACCAAATGGTCCAATTTGGGTTTGGAAAATAGGTCAGTATTATTATAATGATAATGTCTAACACTCTTATAGTACTTTACAGTGTTTCCACTCCTTTAATTCTCTTGCTCCTTTCAATAAATAACCCCATATGTTACTTATTTGATTTCTTCAATAAACTTTTGGTGAACTTATGTCCATCCACATTTTGCAACAGAAAATGAGAGCATCAAGAAAGTAAAAGACAGGAATGAGAGATCACACAGTAAAGTCAGAACTAGAATGCAGATCTTCTGATTCATATACAGGTTGAGTATCCCTCATCTGAAATGCTAGGGACCGGTGTGTTTCGGATTTCTGATTTTTTCAGATCTTGGAATATTTGCAGACACTTAACTGGTTGAGCATTTCTAATCCAAAAATCCAAAATCCAAAATGCTCCAATGAGCATTTCCTTTCAGTGTCATGTTCAGATTTTGGAGCATTTCAGATTTTGGATTTTCAGATTAGGGATACCCAACCTGCACCAGGATTCTTTCTATTAGAAATCTGTACAGACCAATGTGTCATCAATTCCGAAGAAGCTACCGCCCTGGACCAATCAAAAAGTTGCAAAGAAATCATACCATAGGGTGTCAATATCCTATATAAAGAGGTTTCCCACCAGGGCATATCCATCTATGTTGAGACTATGCTTGTTTTCAGATTTAATCACTGGCCTCTACTCTCCTTAATTGCATTGTTGAAACAGGAGTGCTCAAAACTCATAATTGAAATTGAATGTTTTCATTTTACAATTTTTGACATCACATCTGACTCTAATTACTTTGTATTTCTAATACCTAATTCCTCTACCTCTTACTCACCCTCTCTAATTCCTCTACCTCTTGCTCACCCTCCTCTCTCACCTCGAGGGTTCCTAAGGAAAGAGGACAATCCTAACATTTAGTTTTAAATGATCTCTTCCTGGATTTTGACATCACATCTGACTCTAATTACTTTGTATTTCTAATACCTAATTCCTCTACCTCTTGCTCACCCTCTCTAATTCCTCTACCTCTTGCTCACCCTCCTCTCTCACCTCGAGGGTTCCTAAGGAAAGAGGACAATCCTAACATTTAGTTTTAAATTATCTCTTCCTGGATTTTTTTTTTTTTTAAAAGGTCACAGAAAGATAGGTAGAAAGAAAATTTTACTCTTTTGTCACTCCTCCTGAGTTCTTTCTAGACCAGCAAAGTATATTTTTGTTGGATCTTAATTCCTAGGACACTTATTATACACTCTTCTTGTTCAACTGGAAGTGCTGTACAAATGTCAAAGTTCAGCCTAAATGATTTTTAATTCAATATTTCACCAGGTAAATAATAAAGAGTTGACTTCAAGTCACTTTAAAAATAGCAGTAATTACAAATTCTCAAAATGCCACAGAAACACAAGTACTTCAAAGTCTTTAAAAAAGATTGATTTTATTTTTAATTTTTTTGAACATACCAAACAGATTTTTTTTTTTTTTTTTTGTCTTTTTCCATGTCCGGCAACGGATCACAACCCTCAGTGTCGCCCCCGTACCGGACCGGGACCGGCAACGGGATCGCAACCCTCAGTGTTGCCCCCGCGCCTCGCTCAGCCAGTGAGCGGGAACCGGTCTGTATGTGGGATCCGAACCCTCGGCGGGAGGGCAGCCGCGCTTCCCAAGAGGCGCACTAGCGCAGTGCGCCACCGGGCCGGCCCCCCAAACAGATTTTAAAACATAGGTAGGTACCAGTGATTTTTTTCATACCAGGACTTGATAACTGTCAATGTGTTTTCCAATTGGTATCCTGCCCAAGATAAAAGAAAGTATTCAAAGAGCACCTAATCATTCACCCAAATGAGGAAAAAGTCATGCCTTCCTTCTCCCCACAAACATCATTTCCATTTTCACTCCAAGTCCCAGTTCTGGTAGATATGTCATCTATCACTAATACACAGTAAGTTACTTTTTAATTTCATTTTGTGCCTCACCTAGCACAATGCCTGGCACTTAGCATGTACTCAATAAATGCTCTAATGCACTTTAATACATTCCCAAATATCAAAAAGATTTATAAATACAGAGAAATGATTAAGTAAAATTCAGGAAAAGCTTATTCTAAAAATAAATATGTGAAAGTTAAAAAAATTACAATATGTAGTATCAGTGAGCACTCATACTATTGAGAATTTAAATTGATACAACTTTTAGAAAGGCTAATTTGACTGTATGCATTAAAACCTCTAAAATTTACACACCCTTTAACTCAACAATTGTATTGTAAGCATTATAGGAACTATCATAAGAAAATAGGTACAGAAATATGCATGTTCAGAAATGTTTACCTCAGTGTTGTTTTCTTAGAGACAAACTAAATGCCACAAAATTGGAATTTGGTTAAATTAATTACATTTAGTCTTAGAATACTATTTGCCATTAAAATATATGCTGTAGATTAATTTTTATTGCCATGAAAAGCTATTCACAATATGTTAAGTTTTTAAAGGAAGGTTAGTACACTCAGATCATTTTTGTTTTTTTTGAAAACTCTATATCATACATAGAAAAAGTACTGAAAAGAACATACATCAAAATGTTGTCAGTAACATTCACAATATGTTAAGTTTTTAAAGGAAGGTTAGTACACTCAGATCATTTTTGTTTTTTTTTAAAACTCTATATCATACATAGAAAAAGTACTGAAAAGAACATACATCAAAATGTTGTCAGTAACTGTCTGGGTGGGAAAATTATAGGCTTTGTTTTTCTCTTTGCTTAATTCTATTGCTTATTCTACTATTTCTATCATGTTTGTATATTATTTTTGTAAAAATAAAAAAACTAGCTTTAAATTAAAAATTAACACAGTTTCACTCATAGACAACTACGTCAGCCATATTCACAGTCTTAATAACAATAAAAAAGATCCATCAGTTACATTACTTAACTCCAAATCATCCTGACACACATTATCCAAGAAAGTGGAGCACATAAGAAATACAATCCTGAACAATCCTGAACAATTTACAAAGCAGGTGAAAAAATGCTAATATCTTTGCTAGTTAAGATTATCAATAATAGAATGATGGTTATTTTTGGAAAATATTTTATCTCCCTTTCCATCTCCATGCGTTCTGATTGACTCCTAAGGTGGATTTCTATTGGGCATCATTGGACTCACTCATAGAGATAAAGAAAGTGGATCTGCAAAAGAGAGGCAGAGCATTGTTCAAGATCCCGAGTGAAGCAGGAATTCAACTTGGTTAGAAGTCAGTTTCTAGTACTCTTCCCAGGCCTAGACCAGGGCTGAGTCTAAGTTGTCTCTCTTAACACAGACCCAGTAGGTCTGTTTTATTTTACCGTTCTGCCATGAAAAGGTCATGAGGTCAAATTTAAATACTGCAAAAGAAATATTTGAAGAGACCTTTACAGATTACAAAGTACTTCCTCATTCATGATCCCACTGGATCAGATTGTATAGAAAGGATGAGTCACGCACCACAGATGACCCATTAGAGGGCCACCAACATGCATGAAATAATAAGAGCAGCCAGATTTTCACTCTCAGTGCAGGCTTAAACATCACGCCCTGCCGTTTTCACCTGAACTATACCTTTCTAGATTGAAATCCCTTGAAATGGTCACTTCACTCCAGTTTGGTTCATTTTATAGCATTGTTCTCAGCCACAACACAATTATTTTAATGCAGTACTAAGTGCAGAGACCACATCACGATACTCAACTGTGGCCTGCAACAGGCCTGAGAAGAAAAACTTGTTCTCTTAATAATATATTCTGAATTGGATGGCTATGTAAATAGCATATGAAACCAAAATCATGTGATTCCACATATAAAATCTATGATGTTTATTGTTTTGTTGTAACATAGAGCAAATAATCACGTGTCCATGTTCAAATCTACTGCCAGAACATCAAATGTCCTAAAAGGGTGAAACAAATGCTATGAAATTGTGGATACCGGCCCTAGGGCTAACATCATGGCAGGCGTGGCAGGCGTGGCAGGTGTACAGCTGTGTGCAGCTGTGTCTTATCACAGCTGCAGAACAGCCTTAAAAATCACCAAGACTTGTTACATTGTTTTCCTGTTTGTGCCAAAGCCTTAAAGCATACGGAGTTCCACAGGACTTTGGTTATATAAGAGATATTAACACCCATCGGTCTACAGATCCTAATATATACATTCAGCAAATCTCACTTACCGCATGCTTTTATGTCTGTTTACATGTTTCAATTGGCACTAACAAAAACAAAGCACTCTTTTTTTTCTCTCCTTTTACCCTGTAATATCACTTCTCTTTTAGGAAAATATTCAGTAATCTCATTAGCTTGAGAGTGCAAGTGTGGCTGACTTCCCACTCCACAAGAGGAAGTCTCAGACTTCAGGGATCTTTACGATCCACCTTCTACTGTTTCTAATTTTTTTTCTTTTCTGTTTAAGTGTGAAGACTCTTAAAAAACAAAAGGGGCATTTCCTGAAAGATATAAAAATGTGAAAAGTCTGGTCACTCTAACAAGACACCATCTCTCCCTGAAACTCTCCTTTTTTAGACAGCCACTAATATTTGCCCTTTTTTGAGGTCCTGTTTTTGACTTTCCTTTGAAAACTCTGTTACCTCTTGGTTTCTGTAAGTCTGTCTCACACAAGGAGAGTAGAGCTTGGCTTCTCAGAGCAGTGCTTGGCAAGCACTGAGGCAGGAAACGCAGAAGGGAATGAGTCTGTCAGACTCATTTTCTTCTAGTTCAAATGTTTATTTCAGATTCGGGAGGAAGTGGAGTGGTTCCTTTCCATTTCCTCGTCTCTGGAACCAGTGAGTTGTATAAGGCTTAGAGAATAGCGCTCTACCACACGTCATACTTATGGGTTCTCAGATAGAGAAAGAGACTCTTTCCAGAAAACCCCCTTTTTGAACAGAGCAAAATGCATAGCTCCCCGAGCCCACTCAGGACCACCTCTTATGGTTTTAGCCTGGACCCTTGAGCAGGACAACAGAGCAATGCTGAGGACTCACCAACATCCTATACCTGCTCCTAAGCAGCAAGGGCCATGTCCCGTCTGACATTAGTCTGCAGCCCTGCCACATGGCACACCTGAGGCCACCACTCAGCAGGGGAGGTCTGAAATAATTTGTAAATGCCATAGTGGGAATATGGTCCCAAGCCCACTTTCTAAGTTCCTGAGACTTACTGTATCTGACACTGGGATTTCAGCAGCAGTACTTAAAATATACCTGTTTTAGTAATGAGTTGATTTCAACCTAAAAGACGCTGACTTTTCCGATCCACTCTTTGATTTCTCTAATTCTGTGTGTGTGTTTACGTGTGTTTCAAGTTATTTATCTCCCTGCACTCACCAGCTTGGCTCTGCAACTTGCTATATTGTCTATGTAATTGACACAGGTCATTTTAAAAACCAAATGGAGATCATCAGAAGCCAAACTAGAAAATCTTGTGGTAAGTTTACTATTAAACTCTAACAGATGTGCCTGACTCAAACTGTAGGCATTAGGACTGATGCATAATTTTAGATACAAATTACTTACTGAGAAAATTTATAGAATGAAAGCTTCTTCAGCAAAGGAGAGACCCTATGACATTTAACACAGATTATCCTGTAGTTTAGCAAGTGATAAAGAAGCCAAACATTGTAAGTGCATTAATTATGGTTAGTTTAGGAAAGTTTCCAGGACAGAGTGCTTGATCTAATTGTGCTGGTTTTGTCAAAGACTTTTAAAAGATAAAAATCTGACTCATTATCTCTTCATAGTTTAGATTTTTTGAGTTGTTTTATTGTTTGGTAGCTACTAATCACAGTTCATTCACTAAGATCTATGTGCACAAAATACATATCCTTAAGTGCAACAATATTTACTCTTACATATCCTCTAGTACAAACTAGTTTTTATATCTACCATATTTTGAATGAATTCCTGAAACTAATAAACCCTTGCATGTTAGAATTTCCTCCTGACATCCATTTATTATGAACCATGTGAGCTAACAGTGTATCAGAGACATTATGTTAGATACAATCACAATATTCACTTTAGAAACCAAACATAGTCAAAATATAAATTGCACTGCCAAATGATTTTTTAAAAATCCTCTGTATTAGTCATTAATTAATAAGGCATACCATTGTAAATACAGTAAAATAACCTGTCTTTTTAATCAAGAAAAACCAGGATGAAAGAAACAAAAAGGATAAAGAAACACTGTAAAGGTTATAGTGAGACAAACATTTCTACTTCAAAATATTTTCAGTGGAGTATACTATAAGCAAGCTATGCCAAGTCATGTACTTTTCACACACAAAATTATATTGTATCAAATTTAAATTTGTTACAACTGCCATGTACATTAAACCAGTGATAACGAAAATGTAACTCTATATCTGATCTAGTGAAACAGCAACCAACATTAGCTCCCAGCCACATGAAGACAATCTCCAGTGCCATTATCGGTGTCAGCTAAACCTCAGCCAGTCTGTCTTCTCCGGCATTTTTAAGTAAATATGTGATTATCTCAGTTAAGAAATCTTGAAGAAAGTCTCTGTGATGAGGCAATTTTGTTGCTCACTCTCAGTGCCCTGCATTTGCTGTACTTAAAATAGACACTTGTACCAATGTCCTTTCTATTACCCGAAGGGGAAAAAAAAAAATCACATACACACCAGTCCTTTTTCTTTCAGCTCACAGAGAAGCAACTTGATCCAACCAGTGTTGAAACCTGAGTAGGTCACTGTACACCACGATAAAATTCCCTAATCCCTGAGCCAAATCTCCCTAAGGGGGGCCTCCTCCTGATCCTCCACTTCCCAGGCTGACTTTTCCATTCAGCTCTCTCCTCTTTCCCCTTTTCATTTCCCCTACCTTCAAGCCTTGATATGTGATCCAAGGTGGGGGCTCGGGTTTCCGTTTTTACAGCTTAGGCCACGCTAGCTGTATACATTCCTTTCTTTCTGTCGGGCAGTGATTACTTACCAGGGCTTAGTTTACACTGGTCCAGATGAAAGCTGTACAGATGAAGGCAAACACAGCCAGGCAGCTCCAGCGGCACCGATATGAAGCTGCACAAGGCCACATTGTGTTCTCGGTGACATTTTGTTGCACACATTTTTATACAGGGCAACCAACTTCTTATATTACTCTCTACTTCAGGTTGAGGGAGCTGGGAGGGGGTAATGATACCATAAGGTTTGGGGAGGAGTTTGTTAATGAGGTTATTAATATTAAAAGCAAAAAAATTAATGAGTTCGAAATAACCCTGCCACCTTTTGACTTCGAGAAACTAATTTTTACATGAGGACTTTTGGTACTATTATATTAGAAAAATGCCTACTAAACAAGTACATTAGACTCACTGGCACAGTGTGCATGGATATGACTGAAAATTTCTGTCAGGGGTCTCTCACATTGTTCCAAACCAGAGAGAAAACACCAATCCTACAGGCAATTGAATTATTTGTTGCATAAAGCTTCTTATTTAATTCTACTCTAGATGGAAATGATGAGAACTAAAATTTCAAATAGTAGATTGTGATTTGGAAGAAAAATAACATTTTAGAAAGAGGAAATTCTGTGCACCAGTATTAATTCTATAGTTAGTCCTGCCGCACTGGCTGAAAATTGTGTAATTTTTCCCCTTCACACAATGTTGTTTTTGTTTCTTCCTCACCAGTTCAGACAAACATCTGTTATACTGTAGAAGGACAACTATCTCCCAAACCACGGAGAGCGCCTGCAGCCAAAGTCAACAACGTGAGCCCCAAGCATTGAGCACAGTCAGCCTTTATATCCAACCGGGATAACATTTCACATGTTTTGATTAAAATTAGCTAATTTGTAATTCTAGAACCTACGAAACTTAAAAGCTGCCATCCATATAGATCACATTAGGCAGCCAGTTTGAAAGGGCCAGATCACGCTGTGATTTTTCTAGTGGTCTTCACCTCTCTCCCCTTCCCCCACCCTCAATTTGAAATGAAATGGAAAAGTAATGTGGAAATGCAGGACAAGAGGGAAGGTTAAGAGAGGAAGAACGGTTATTGTAAACTGTTTGAATTCCATCCCATTGAAAGAAAATAACTTCTTCTACTGGTCTTTAAAAAAAAAAACAACAACTGTCTATCATTGGAATCAATGGGGTTTCCATCAAGAAATAGCATTGATTTCCAAGGCAAATCTTCCTTTACTCTCCGTTGGACTGATGCTGCACCTTCTGTTTCCAGGCACTAAGTTCCTCATCCAGAAATAAAAACCCCAATTCCAAAATGTAGATTGCTACTAACATTTCTTGGAGGAAGGTAAAGCTAAGCGTATACACCTAGGTACACATACATAAGGATGTATACCTACCTATATGCCCCCTTCTAAGCGTGGCCTTCATACAAGGCACTCTCACAGAATATGCTTGTTCTGATCAAGAAAAGGTCAAAACGCTATAAATTTGTTGCATACTATTTCCATTCAGTTTTTCTTCTAAATTACAAACTTAACCAAACCTGACCAAGTCACCTGGCAGTATTAAGGATTCTATGCAGAAGACAACACAATGCAAATCTGCCACTGTTTTGTAACACACAAAAAGAAAAAAAAATAAATTTTTTTTTAGAAATTCAGAGAGACTCGTGAAATCAACAGAGAATAAAACTCTCGCCCAGGCAAAAGCCGCAACTTCATGGAAAATAAGGGAGTGGGGGCGACGAGGGGGGTCCGGAGCTGAGCGGCTGAGCGGTGTTCTTGTGCAATCGCTCTAACGCGAACAGCTGGAGCGCCAGGCTGCTGCGCTCGCCACCTCTGGGGCACCGCTGGCCTGGCGGGGAGCCCGGCCTCGCCGAGAGGACTCCGGGCTGGCCTTCCCGAACAATGGGCAGGCGCCCTGCGAAGGCCGCCCCTCAGACAGCTATCTCTCAGCGGGGCTTGCCGGGGTCTGCTGAACTGGGAAGCGAGGCATGCAGAGGCGAGCGGGAGGCGGAGGAAGCCGATGGAGAGGAGCGGGCGGGGACGGGCGAGGCGAGGCGAGCCGGCGGTCAGCACCGTACCCAGACCCGCGCCGCTCCCGCCGCACTCGCCCGGCACTGACAGCCTCCTCTCACCGTCGCAGCCGACTGATTACTTGGGGGAAGCGAGACCGCGTAGCAGGGGGATGAACTGGGTAGAGGGGTGGAATCGAGCGCTCCGCTCCCGGGGTGCCTCGGCCGGGCGGCTCCTAAGTTTGGAGGGATCCGAAGGATGATTCCCGACGAAGGGGGCGAAACTACACGGCCCACTAGCAAAGCGTCTTCACCGTGCCCACCCGCCTCTTGGGCCCCCGGTACCCTCCCCCTGAAACGCGCCTGTGCCAACCTGGGGCTTGTAGGATTAAACAGTATGTGGTCTCCCTCCCCAATCAAATCTGAGGTTGGCAAATTTCGGGGATGCAGCCTGCGAGTTGGCCTCGGCTTTGCACCTGGAGGAGGAGCTGAGACGTTCTGGGCATCCTACAGAAACTGACCAGCGCGCCCCTGTACCCCCCAAATCCATACAGCGGCCCAAAGGGAGCGGGCGAAAGAAAGAGCTCCGTCTCCCCAGCCCCCGAGGTCCAAAAATACCTTCATTTCCTCATTGATCTCCCTTTTCACTGGGTGAGCCGGTTTCCTGCTCCTTTTATTTTCCGGAGGTCTCCCTTCTTTCTCCATTTCTGCCATGTTTTTGTGTCTGGTTTCTGTGGAGATGAAATGGCTGCTGCCGCCGCCGGCGGTGGTGGTGGTGGCGGTGGCGGCGGTGGTGGAGGTGGTGCTGATGGTGGCAAAGCTGGCGGAGGTAGCGGTGCTGGCGGGGCCGGGGCTGGGGGGCGGGGAAGGCAGGCGCCGGAGAAGCGGGGTCTCTTCTAGCGGCGGAGGACGTCAGTGGCTGTCACAGGGAAAGGTAGCTCGGGGAGTCTCGGGGATGCCGCTGCCGCCG
>NW_007728012.1:85197-101574 GCF_000696425.1 Galeopterus variegatus | reverse complement strand
TGCTGAGAGGGGGACGACGCGGCGCCCCTCGCGGCCGTCACCTCTACTCTGTGCCCCCCAGGCTTCGGCGCCCGCTCTGACCCCGACCTTCTCCTCAGCTCCGTGATGTGGGCTCGGGTGGGTTTGGAGTTGATTTCTGAGCCCGTCCCAGACGCTGCTGAGGAAAAATGAATGGGGTGAGGAGAAGAGGTTGGGCGGTGGGAGGGCGCGGGGACCCGAGGTCGCGGCGCGAGAGGGCCGCTTCCACCCGGGAAGGCAGACCGAGCTCGCCGCCGCTGGGTTGCAGCGTCGGGGTCCCGGGGAAAGGAAACCACAACGCTGAACCCCACCCCTGCCTGCCAAGATAAAGTGTCCCCCTCAGGGGGCCACCGCAGAGTGCGTGGAGGCTGGAGGCCCCTTGCAGAGGTCCTCGCGCCCTGCCCCGTCGGTCCCCAACGCGGCTGGGCCTCCAACTGCACTTACAGGGCAGCTTTTGCCTCTCGAAGAACCACTCAGAAGTAGGACATATCGGCCTTCAGCCCACTCATCTTTATTTTTTCTCTCTTTTCCCTCTCGTGTTCTCTCTGTGTCTTCCCCCCCGGTACAAAGTAACAGCTTTACTCCGTGACACCCCGCACGCACCGTTATCCGGGTGCCCTGGGTTTGGCCCACAGGGTTGGGTTGAGTGGCTGCCGCTAAGAGCGCAAAGTCCCGCGTAGGCTCCGGGTCTCCAGAAGCCGTGCGCCTTCGGCCTCGCCACGCCCCGGCGGGACCCCTGCCCTCCCGGTTCCACTCCCTCCCTACGACTTCCCAGATCGCGTCCGCCCTCCCGGGAGCAGTGCTCAGTCCCTCCGCGCCCAAGCGTCCCCTCTTTGGCTATCTTTGTCCACGTCGGCGGCCAAGGTCGGATTGCGTCTGTCCATCTTTCTGGATTGAGGCATTGGCGTGAACGGTTTGAGGAGGCTTCCTTGAGACATGCGGCCCCGAACAGTCCCACACGTTGCAGAGAACACATTGAGGTTCCCGGCTTCGCTTTCGCGCGCCTCGACACTTTGTAATTACCTGACACAATACAATATGGGGGTGTCCATTGTTCCATTGCTTGTTATTGTGGAGTGTTCATTATGACAATGGTAGAACTTAAAATTACACAATTTTTAAAAAGTATTTAAAAGAATGAATTCTGTGTCGGGGTTTGAGTAAACTTTCAATTAAAATCTCAGTTGGCCTGTCAAACAAGGCTCATTCTGGGTATCACATTGCCAATTTGCATTTTAGCATTGTTTTGTTTCTTAACTTTCAAATGAGAGGTATTTGGGAGTGTACCCAGGAGGGCTGAGCACCTTCACGTTGTCTCTTTGCATTTTAGCATCATTTTGTCTCGTAAACGCCAAATTACAAATGTTTGGAGTGCACGCAGGAGAGCTGAGCACCTCCTTTCGCTTCTCTTCCCTGTCCCGAGGAAGCAAGGGGAAGCAGCACCCCGCTCCGCGTGGCTCCCGATGATCCGGGCCGAGCCAGGCCATCGCCCGCAAGGGGTCCGCGCGAAACACTTGAAAAGTTAAAATTCCTGGGACACTTAGCCGGGACGCCGAGAGTCAAAAGAGGAGGATTGATAAGGTTTTAGGGAGCGCTCTGCCGTGCAGGCGACCTCGAGTCGAGATTTTCCCAACATCCTCTGGGAGCATATCCAGGTGCGCCCAGGTTGTGAGCCTCAAGTTGTGCGGCCGGGTCTCGCAGCCCGCGGTATCCCGCAGCGGACCTATGGCGACCCACGCAGCAAGGATGCGGAGAGTAGCACAAATCTGTTTGCACTAACACTACCCTCTTCCTCATGGAACGATAACACGACATTGCAGAATGTGTGAGCGTGGGCGTATTTTGCCGTGGGGAGTATCTTCCTAATGCTTTTGCTGAGAGGGGGACGGGAAGAAGGAGTCCTTTGGGATTTTTAATCTGAATTTCATCCAAAACACATGATAAATAATATGTGGATTGAAGTTAGTTTTCTCTGTTTTGCCCTCTTGATCTCTAATCAGGGAAGTAGTGAGAAAACTTTTTTTTTTTTTTTGGACTTTTGACATGTTATATATTGTACACAAAAAGAAGCTTTTTGTCTCCTGGAAACATGTTTAAGTCCCCTCTGTTTCTTTTGGTGCCAAAACCATTACAATTGATTCACTGTTGCTCAGCTGATATCAAGTAACAAGTTATATACCCCAAGTCCTAAGATACAGTTTCACAAGTTGAGAATAAAATAAACAGAAAAGGTTTTTTTTTTTTTTTTTTTTTTTTTTTTTTTTTGGACTTTTGACATGTTATATATTGTACACAAAAAGAAGCTTTTTGTCTCCTGGAAACATGTTTAAGTCCCCTCTGTTTCTTTTGGTGCCAAAACCATTACAATTGATTCACTGTTGCTCAGCTGATATCAAGTAACAAGTTATATACCCCAAGTCCTAAGATACAGTTTCACAAGTTGAGAATAAAATAAACAGAAAAGGTGAACTGTAGCCCAGAGTTATACTTAGAGGCAGCTATACTTCCTTTAAAGAAAGTGACTTACGTGGGAGGGGGGAGAGGGAGGAGGGAGGGAGGTTTCGGTGATGGACCATAATAATCAACTACATTGTATATTGACAAAATAAACATTTAAAAAAAAAGAAAAAAGAAAAAAGAAAGTGACTTGCTCTGTGATAGTTCAGGCATTTAATAAAAATAATGATATTAACCAGCCACCCGTTTCTTCACAGGCATATATATGTCCTGCAGAAAACTGAGGTGAGAACATTGTTTTTTTAAAATCCACAATGCACGTCGTTAGTGACAGAATGAAAGTTCATAAAGCATTTATGAGGAAAACCTTTAGAGTGAACTTCAGAACTAATGATTGTTACACCTTGTTAGTAACTCTAGGTTTTTTCAAATGTACAATAGATGAAGACAATTATAACAAGAGTTGCTGCTTTATGAATTTGGACATACCATGAGTCAAGTAAAGTTCCCTGGATAACTTCATATTCTGTAAGAGTGTATTGGATAGGAACAATGCATACACATATCTCAGAAGAACCATGCTTCTGCTGTGATAATTTACCTTTATGCACCCCCCACTTCACACACACACGCACACATCACACCCAAGCCTCCAGACATAGAATTAGTCCTCAATTTTTTCTCTTCTACCCCTGCCAGTCACCAAGATGGGTACAGGACAGATCTTTCATACAATTCTCAGGTACATTTTTGTGACTTCTTTTACTCTTCAAGGCTGCTCTTAAAGTTCATGCTAGCCTAATTCACCTAGAAAACACATTAGAGAGAAGATGTGAAGACCCCAAGGTGATCTGCTCAAACTCTAGATCTGCTTATTTCCAAGAACACCTAACTAACTCAGAGACCCAGTCCTCATACCTGGAGAGGAATTAATAAATATTTGATGATTGCTTACTATGACATAATGACAAAAAGAAGTTTTCCTGTATATTGTTTGAAATTGTTTATCTTGAACAAGCTATGTTGAGTTATAACCTCAGTTATTGGGTATTGAATTCCTTCTATGAGCTTGTATTTTGCACAAATTATGCCATTTATTTCTCACATCTGTCCTTGAGAGTATTATTGTCCCCACTTGACACCTTAGAAAAGTGAAGTTGAACACAAGGTCACACTAGGAAGTAGCTGATCCAGGATACCAGTGCCCAGTGACTCCCACACAAGTGAGGTATGATTTCACCTATACTACATTGCTTCACCTCTCTGCTCAGCCCTTTAATCACTTTTTTGGGAAAGTAGACCATGCAGAGATGGTAAATAGTTTTAATTTCTTCTTTATTCTAATATACACATGGCTGTTATGGAAATTAAAACAGCCCATAACAAAATGTTCAACCTTTCAAAAGTAACGTACTACATTTTTTTTTTCCTTTTTTTTGTCTTTTTTACTGACCGGTAACGGGATCGCAACCCTCGGTGTCGCGCCCATACCGGGGACCGGCAACGGGATCGCAACCCTCAGTGTTGTGCCCGCACCACGCTCAGCCAGTGAGCGGGAACCGGTCTCCACATGGGATCTGAACCCTCAGTGGGAGCGCCACCGCACTCCCAAGCGGCGCACTGGAAAGTGCGCCACCGGGCCGGCCCAACATACTACATTTTTATACTCTCAAACCAAATATGATATTCAGTAAATGGTTACAGATATCTGTTTTGACCTACCTCCTTTGAAAAAAATTACATGTAGTAAAAAACATTTTTTCTATCATAGAAAGTTTGTCTCTAATGTGTTACTGGGCCATAAGTTGTCTCATTATTACATCCCAGAAAGAGGAAGTGGAGTGGAAAAGATTCTGCATTTTAGCTATGAGAGGACATTATACATTTCAATGGAAGAAAAAAAAATTTCCATCAAAAGCTAAGTAGATAAATTAAGCATTCCATAATAAATAAGTCTTGGGATATAAGCTGTACACGTGTGTGTGTGTTTTTAATTGCATTAAATCTACTATATCTGTATACCAGGTGCTGAAGAAGGACTCTTACTTCAACCAGTTTTATCCTTTCCATCTGCACCTGGTCTCCTTTTGGTGGCCTGGAGGAGGGGAGAGCAAGTAGGACAAACAAAAGGGAGAAAATCCAGGTACAGTGACCAGAGGCCAACTCCCGAAGACAGTCTCAGGATATACAGTATGGCAGTACAGTTTTGGGGCCTGAACACATTGACAATCACATCGAATTTTAGTAATAACAAAAGCTACTATTTATTGAATGTGTCTTTGTGTGCCAAGGGTTGTGCTAAATTCTTTATAGAAATTATTTTCTTCAATCTCCACACAACCCATTGACACAATTATTGAGTTTTGTCCCATTTTACAGATGAGAAAATAGAGGGTTAAAGAGATTAAGCATTTACCAGATGATACACATCTAGTAAGTGACCTAACAATCTGATTCCAGAGTCTAGAACTCTCTTCTGCTCCCTTGCAGTACTGATGGTATGGGTCAGAGTTCTTGCTTGTAAGCAACAACAATGTACTCTGTCTAAAGAAAGATAGAGGGTTAAAGAGATTAAGCATTTACCAGATGATACACATCTAGTAAGTGACCTAACAATCTGATTCCAGAGTCTAGAACTCTCTTCTGCTCCCTTGCAGTACTGATGGTATTGGTCAGAGTTCTTGCTTGTAAGCAACAACAATGTACTCTGTCTAAAGAAAGAAAAAAAAAATTGGAAGAAAGGGGGTGGGGGCTCATAGATCATAGGAGGCTGGGAAAGCAGGCATGAGAAACAGGCAGGAACCCAGGGCCTCAGGAGGCCAGGCCACAGGAATACTCTATCCAAGGTGTCACCATCTCTGCTTCTGCAGCCCTCCACCTCCTAGAAACCACTGCTAGAAATCATGTGCCCCACAAGATGCCCCAGATGCTCTTCCTTCATCTCAGGGGTGACCAGGCCTCGGTGGGAGGGTCCAGAGCCAGGTGTTAGGGCCCCTACTCCACATGACAAAGTGTGGGGAAAGAGAGATTTGAATTCTTTGATTCCATGTTAGAAACTGAGGTACTACATCCCAACAAGACCACAATCAATAAGGAATTCCCCTAAAGGTAAGGACAAAAGGAGTGTTAAAGTGTCTTCCCAGACTACCTACTATAGCCACTTTGTAGCAAATTATTCCATTAGGAAAATAACGTAGGTCTGTAAAATAATTTTGAAAGGTCAGGCAAAAGCCAAATTATGCAAACATTAAATATGGCAAATCAAAACCTGACTGACCCAGAAATTCATCTTAATAGGTGTATTTGCAATCTCTAAATGCAAACTTTGAAAGGCAAATTTGATAACCCATATGCTAAACATCAATTAATTAGAATGATGAGGGAATGGAATACTCTTGTTAACTTATATTTCTAATTTAAGTCCCCTCTGTTTCTTTTGGTGATTAAGGTTGATTTTGGTTTCTAAGGTTGATTAAGCCTTTAAAAAGACCTATAAACCTTTGTATTTCAGATCTTACCTCTGAAATTCTTAATAATATTTTGATTGTGAAGATGTTACAATTCCTCAGAATTGTTAATGCCATGATGGATGCATGCGAAGTGCAGTGGATTGTATTTCAGATCTTACCTCTGAAATTCTTAATAATATTTTGATTGTGAAGATGTTACAATGCCTCAGAATTGTTAATGCCATGATGGATGCATGCGAAGTGCAGTGGATGTGGACTGTGCAAAATGTATACAGATCCTAGGGTGTATGTTCTCTGTACATTTCATTAACCAAACTTCTATTGTGAGTTGGCCTTTTGTTTTTGCCGTTGCATAAAAATTGGGTAAAGTGGAGGAAATAAATTTTGTCCATTTAAACAAATATTTTATTTGGAGCCCAATAAGTACAAGCACACTACTAAGCACTGTGAACATAAACATAAATAATAAAGGTATTTTAAAAGTGAGCTGGTGTCTTAATCTATTTTTTGTTGCTATAGCAGAATACCTGTGACTGAGTAATTTAAAAAGAAAAGAAATAAATTTATTACAGTTCTGGAGGCTGGGAAGTCCAAGGACCTGGTGCTGACATCTGCTTGTTTCTAGTGAGGGTCTTCTTGCTGCATCATAACAAGGCAGAGGGCATCACATGGTGAGAGGGCAAGAGCACACAGCTCAGATCTCTCTTCCTCCTCTTATAAAGCCACCAGTCCCATCATGGGGGCCCCACTCTGATGACCTTATCTAATCACAATTATCTCCCAAAGGCCCCACCTCCAAATGCCATCACCATATGAATTTGGGGATTAAGTTTCCAACACATGAAATTTGGGAGATACGTTCAAACCATAGCAGATAAGAAGCAAGACAAGCATATGACTAATTCTGAGTGAGGGATAGAAGTGGTGACCATTTAAGTTGGGCCTTGAAGGATGATGAGGAAGATATTGTCAGGTGAGGGAGGGAGGGGCAGAAAGAACAATATGAATAAAGGTGTCAAGATGTAAAATACAAATAGAGTTAAGGGAAGGGTGAATAATTCAGTGTGCCTAGGATGAATGTATTAAAGAGGGCTATAAGATCACTTCAAAGGGAGGATAGGACCAGATTGTCTGTGGCCTTGAATACCATGCTAAAAGACTGTGGTTTTTTTTCTGGGAGTCCTGGAAGCCCCTGAGTCTTTTTAAATACAGGATTAATAAGATCATAAATGTGGGATAGGAAGATCACCCTGCAACATATAAAACACAGGAGAGACAAGAGGTAGGAAATTACACAAGAGGAGTTATAATTGTCCAGGAGGTAATAAATAATTGCTAGACCAATGCAGTAGTGCTGAGAGAAATAGGTATCTAATTGAACCTGGGGGGTTAGGGGGAGGTAAAGAAAAGAATATTTGGATAATAGAGTCCATTACACAGTAACTCATTTTACAAAAACAACAATAATTATTATACTTCTAATTAGCTCATTGAATAAATGGAGAAGTGGTTTCCAGCTTTGATTAATCATCTCCTCATCCTAGACCTATTGAATCAGGTTGTCTGGAAGAGAAGACCAGTAATCCATATTTTACAAGCTCCTAGGGATTCTGATGATCAGCCAGTTTGACAAAGTACTGCAGTTGAGGATATGAAAAGGAAATAACACTCAATAACATTAGATTCAGTGATATTTTATCACATCCTTTCTACTCTACCTCTGAAGCATATCCTGAATTTCATCACATCTCTTTAAATCCACTTTGCCCACTCTAATCTTAGATATGTTTACCAATGACCAAAACTAAGCAATAGCTACCTACCTGGGTTCTTTGCTTCCATTCTTGCTCCTATGCAACCTGTTTTTCACAAAGCAGTCAAAACAATTCTTTAAAATGTAAACTAGACGCTGTACCCCCTGGCCTAAAATGTTCCAGTGGCTTTCTATCACACTGTGATGGCTTTAAAATAAGCCCATAAATTCTTTGATACTCCTCTCTTGAAAACAAAGAGGCTGATTCCCCTCCTACTGATTGTTGGCTATACTTCTAAGAAGTGTGTGACTCACTTCTAAGAAATAAAATATGGCAAAAGTAATGGTGTGTGATGTCTGAGATTAGGGAATAAAAGGCATTGTGGTTTCCTTCTTCCTCTCTTTTCTTGGATCCTTTACTCAGGGGAAGCCAACTACCATGTCATGATGACACTCAAGCAGCCCTATGGAGAGGTCTGTATGGCAAGGAGAATCCCCCTGCCAACAGCCAGCAAGGAACTGAACCTTCCACCAATAGACATGTGAATAAGCCATTTTAGAAACAGGTTCTCCAGCCCCAGTGTAGCCTTCAGATGGTTATAGCCCTAGCCAATGTCTTGACTTCAATTACCTTAGAGACTCTGAGGTGGAACCACCCAGGTATATGGCTCCCAAATTCCTGACCACAGAAACTATGAGGTAATAAATGTCAATTTTAAGCTTCTGTGTTTTGGGGGAAATCTGTAAAACAATAATAGAAAAAGAATGCACATATTTAATATAATCCAAACTCCATGCCCTGGCCTGCAAGGCCCTGCATACTCAGTGTTCTGCCTATATTACTAACTTTATCTATCACTCACTTTGAGAAAAAGACTATTTCTTGTATCCTAACAATTATCTCTTTCTGTTTAGAAATAGAGTCAGCACGGTTTATCCAGTTACATGAATCCAAACTCATGACTATATTTCGTAGCCTTCTCCATGGCTACATTTGGTCATGAAAAAGTTCTGGCCAATGGGATGTGAGCAGAATGATGTGTGCAACTTCTAAATTATGTCTTTAAAAGGAAGGAATGTGCGTTCTGATTCCTGTCCCCTCATTCTTGATGACTGGAATACCAGTATGATGGTAAAAGGGTGGAAGCTAGAGTAGCCATCCCAAGCTGCAAGATGGAAGTCACGGGGTGAGAATGGCAAAGCAATAAGATAGAAAGGACCTAGGTCCCCAACACCATCAAGCCAGGATGTCTGTCTGATCTTTTACATGAACAAGACATAAGGCTCTATCTTATTCATAAGTCACTGTATTTTTTTATCTCTTCATTTTAACAGCCCAACCTTTGTCTTAAACGATTCCCAGCTCCTTATTCACCACATTCTAGCTGCATTAATCTTCCTTCTTCTCTTCTACTATCCTGGAGTCTTTGTACTTTGCTAACGTCTCTGTTTGGAATATTCCTCCCCCACCCCCACCCCCCAGATCTTTGCATGGCTAACTCCTTGCTTTGGGGTTTCACTCTTCCATTTAAAGTACCCTCCCTTCAGTTGTTCTCTATTTCATAATCTATTCTTCATGGCTGCCATCAGCATCTGAAACTTTCTAATTTATCTGTCTGTTCTCTGTCACTCTTCACTGGAGTACAATCTTCACAAGATTAAGAACCTTGACTGCCTTATTTCCTGCTGAATCTCCAGTGCCAAGACAGTATCTGCACATCATAGGTGCTTTATAAGTATCTGTTGTGTGAATAAACAAACAAATGAATCAATAATTAATTATAATTGATGCCAAGAACCTAGACCTTGGGTCACTATCCCATGACTCAGCCTCCTTTACCCAGAAAATTAGGTAACAATAATGATTTGACTCAGGATTAACAAAAGAATGTCAATAAGACTCTTTTACCTTCATTATCAAGTGTTCTGGTATAATAAAGGAAAAAAATAAAACAAAACAAGGAAACAGTAAATGAATATCTGCTTTTGGTCTTTAAAACTCAACTAAATGAGAAAAAATAAAAAGGAGCTCATGAAAATATTATGCCTAAAAACCAGATTCTCTTAATCCATAGTATACATTATTGTACTATACTGACTTTAAGATGTCAACTACTGTGAGACACACCATTATTTTATATACCATGAAAAAATGAAAAATGTTGCTATGGTAGACTGTGTTATTGTTATCAATTCTTGTCCCCACCATCCCTTCCCAGCCTTGCAGTAGGTGGAGTGCACATCCTCACTCCATTGTCAGACTTAGCCCTGTGACTTGTTTTGGCCAATTGAATGTAAGTGGGTGTGACAAAGACCATACCCAAGCAGCTTTAAATGTGTTTGCAAGGTTCAAATCAGCTTTTGATCTTTCCCAAAATAGTCCCAGATAGTGGCTAGCCCTTCCACCTGTGTTCCAGAATAACATGTGTAGCTGTGCAGCGCTAAGCCAAACCCAGCCATACCAACCACAGCAAAGGCCAGTGGAGCCACAGCCAACACATAGCTCTCACATAATGTGAACAAAAAATAGGTGTCCTTGTAAGCCACTGAGATATTGATAATCACAACAAAAGCTTTGACAATTAAACTACTCCACGCCATCAATTGTAAGTTGCACCTTGACTTCAGAGACGTTAAAAGGTGAACAAATGTGTGTTAGAATCAATAAAATATGGTGTCTATTATGTATATCATCATATATCATCAGTACAAGATATGTAGCAGGTGCCCAATAAATATTTGTTGAATTGATATTATGTATGATGAGGTGGAGTTTGTATTTTAGTGAGTGTCTTCCTGATAAACACATTTCCTTCTTAGCATATTGTACGAAATGGTGTAACCTCAGGTATTAACTGTAATGGAAACTATGTTTATATAACAAGTGAAGTTCAAACTAAGAAAAAGGCTAGTTGTGACTTTTCATTACTTCCCGTCTATCCCCACCTCCCCTACTACCTCATATAATTTCTTGACTTATATCCAAAAGGACTTCCTTTTCTCTCTCCCACCCTCCATAGCCTGTGCAACTAGATATGCATCTTCTTCTTGGGGAAACTAGAGAATAAAGGTAGCAAAACATAAACTGGCATAAACATAAAACAAAAAATTTGATGCATACTTGTGAAACAAGTTTTCACATCTCTGAACTAGATAAGAGTCCAAATCAGGTGAAGGATGGAAGAGGTGAAACCACATGAGCCACAGAGCTCACTAGATAGTGAGATGTCAACATCTGCCAGATGAAACATCATCTATTGTCAACATCAAGAGCTGTGTGGAAGCCAACTCAGAGCATTGTTCATTGTCCATAGTTTAACACTGTGTTGGTAATTCATCACAATATATAATTGGATCTTTTTTAATCAAAAAAACAAAATAATAGTAGTAATAGTAATGATAATATAGTAACAATAATGATAATAGTAGCACTAACTGAGTAGAGCATTGACTATACACCTAACACTATGCTAAATGACTTACATAAATTATCTCATTTGTTACTCACAATAATTTTATGTATCAGTCAGCTTTTGCTGCAATAATGGTTTGTAACAAACCACTCAAAAACCCAGTAACTTACATAAATGGTTATTGTCTCATCAGTCTGTAGGCCACCTAAGGTTTGGATGATCTAGGCTGAGCTCTGCTGCATTGCTCTGCTTCAGGCTATGGAAAAGGCAGATTTTGTGTTGGATTCAGGTATGCTCCACATGTCTCTCATCATGCTGGGACAACCAGGTACCTAGGACACATTTTTCTCATGGTGATGGTAGGAGTGTGAGAGAGCTAGCTCTGCTGCATTGCTCTGCTTCAGGCTATGGAAAAGGCAGATTTTGTGTTGGATTCAGGTCTGCTCCACATGTCTCTCATCATGCTGGGACAACCAGGTACCTAGGACACATTTTTCTCATAGTGATGGTAGGAGTGTGAGAGAGCCGAGGGAAACACATGATGCCAGGCTTATAACTAGCACACTGTCACTTTTACACATATGCTATGACCAAGACAAACATTGAGAGGGAGGAAAGCATACTCTACCCTAAGGAAGATGAGGGTGAATATTTGCTCAACTATAATCAAATATATAATTTGATTATAGGTAGGCATGTAGGTATTTTACACCCATTTTGCAGATGAAGAAACCAAGGCATAGAAAGCTAAACAACTTGCCCAATGATATAGCTAGGAAATGATGCCAGGATTTTGATTACAGAGCCTAGGATCATTACTCTATATGGTTTTAACAAACCAGACTCCAGAAGGCATTGCAAAGAGAAGAACAGGAGTGGTAATTTTACAATAATAGATGGGACCTGAAGAAAAGAAGTAGGTAAGATAAAAGACTCTGACTATTTTGAGATCCTAATCAATAAAGATGATTTTCTCATTAGCTTTAACAGCTGCAAGAGGGTATATTATAGGATTCCACAGAAGTATGTGGGTTTATTTTCAGATGCCCCCATACAAACATATATTAACATTTTATCTATTTAAATACTACTTTTGCTACTTATTTTGTATCCACCTACTTTGAAAGGGAAACCTCATTTATTCTAGTAATTATGAGTAGCGTGTAAAGTAATTACCAAGCCTTGCAAAAACACTTGGGGGCTGCAGTGGCAGCCACATTAAATCAACATTTAAAACAAACTCCAATATGAACATTAGATTTGAGCCTTAAGAGGCATGGAAATTGTCCTATATAGAAAGAAAAAACTCAGGCAGAATTGTAAAATATGAGAACCAAGGCACAAATGTCACAAACAAGTCCTTTGGAAATATTTGTAAGGAGGAGATCAGAGAGGGTGGAATAGATGAGAAGCAGAATTTGCACCCAGAAGACTTCCAAAGACTGAGGCATTGACCAGATTCATGCACCTTCAGGGTCTTGCCATACCACAGACAGGCTATTTTTTTAACTCTCTATGCTTCTTACACAAGTACTTTGAAGGATTATTTTTCTTCTTTCTGCAGTAGCAAAAGAATCTAATGTCGTATAATAGAACCTTAGTTCAGTGTTACAAATAAAACCCAAGCCTACCGTGGGACTCCCATTTCTCATTCTAGCATTATTTTTATGATTGTTTCAATTTCAAATTATAGCTGTAGTCATTCATTTCCCTTTAGAATAAGTATAAATCTGAAACATTTTCCAAAATATAAAACAAAACGGTTAGAACCTTAAACCTTGTTTGGATCTTGATTTAAGTAAATCAACTATATAAAGACACTTTTGAGACAATTTGAATATTAAGAATTTTGTTAATTTTGTTAGGTGCAATTATATTGTGGTTATCGTCACTTTTTTTTTAAAGTATCTTTTATAAATTCTGAAATATTTACAGACAAAATATTACAATATCTGAGATTTGCTTCAAAATATTACAGCATTGTTGGGAAATGGAGTACAAAATGTTGGCAATGGCAAATCAGATAATTAAGTACATAGGGGCTCATTTTCCTAGTTCTTCTACTTTTGTGTGAAGTTTGAAAGCTTCTATAATAAAAAAAAAAGTACCCATTTAAAAATGACACAAAAAGGTCACTGTAAGAGGAGTTAAAACTTCAATAGTGAACAGATTTCTTTCTAACATAAAATGATAAGTTCTAAGCCATATAACCAGGAACATCCTTAAAACAAAGTCACCATAATATAAGCAATACAGCATTTCAATTGTCTTTTGTATGTATGTACATGCGTTTGCTATGTGGCTAAATTGTATGATTTGTTCTAGAATTAAAAACAGCTGTACTTCTAAAAGTACAAGAAGCAAAAGCACTTTATATTTTTTGTTGATTTGCAGTTAGGAGGACCTCCTCTTGAATGGAAGAAAATAATGAACATTCATGTTCTAAGCCTACTATGTGCCAGGCACTTATCTATGTACTTTATATTTATGAACTCATGCTACTCTTCAAAATTATCCATTGATATAAGTATTACTGTTCTTCCTATTTTAAAAATTAGAAAACTACAGTACAGAGAGGTTACATAATTTGCCCAATGTTGTGCTATTCCTTAATAGCAAAGCTGGAATTCAAATACAGGGTGCCTGGCTCCCATGTCTGATCCCTTAATCCCCACGCTCTACCACTATCCATGGAAAGAGCATCTTTTTAGAGTTATTCCTTGTTTAGACGTTGGAGACCTAATCTCTTTTATTCTTAGAAAAAATAAAACAACTCCTCCTTTGACATCAGCATATTTTTTTTATTTTGTCATGCACTTCAAACCTATTACTCCCAATATAGTCATACCAGCCCTATAATGTTCAAACATATTTATTACAGATGTTTATTTATGGCATGATTTCAAAGAATAGTAAGCTGTGATTTCAAATCAGAGTAAGCTCTTCTGGTTGATTTAAACCAGGACAATTTTGAGAAATAGCTCTGACACGTACTAGTTGACAATGACATCTCTTTTACGTGGGTGTCAGCTTCTGGGAAATGACCTTACATGATTTACCCTAATCACCTGATTTTCTCAGATGATCTTTTGCAAATTCTTAGTAGCCCAGCAAGTTGATATCACTGCTTCCATATTGCCATGATGCCAAGGTTTATAATGGAATCTCTCTCTCTCTCTCTCACTTCAGATACATGGCTTTATTTGGGAAAAAGTAGTTTTTAAAGGTTCATTTACCTATGGGCCACATCATAATAGCCTTTGAATATGGTGACTTTAATTTGGGGGACTTTTAATTTCTATAAAGAAATTAGAGTGAGTATACATACTGCTTTAAATTGACTAACTGAATTGATCACTGAACTTATGGACAGAATGGCCTGAGTATTTTTACTAAATTTGTGAAAAGCGATCTTTTAGAATTAACTGACCAGACTGATTTGTTTGTTCACCGATAGATATATTCATCCCTGAATGAAACATTTTCCAATGTTAGAGGAAAACTGTTGTTTTAAGACAGAGGAAACATGTTCACAAAATTTAGGAGTAATATTTATTACCTTAGGGTAGCAGTTGCTGATAAGATGCCTTGACAACTCTATAATTTAAAGCTGTCAATTTATATACATATAATAAATGTCATATGTCCTGACTCCCTTTTACCTGATATTACCTATATATGCATTCTATGCAACAAAAGGAGGGTTTTCCTATATGCAGAATTCTATCAGAAGGCTAGCCTCCATGGGAAAAAAAGGAATTCTAACAGAATTTCTCTAGAACCCTAGGAAATGAAGTATGACTTACATTTCTTTAAAAAAGGGTGGGGGGAGGGAAGAAACAAAGAAAGAAATGAACTCAGGAGGATGAGAGAAGGAGAGGCAATAAGAAATAACAGAAATGACTAGATTATAATTTTTCTAGAATAGTGAGTCTCAGCCCAAATGTATATTAGAATCTCTTGGACAGTATATGAAAAAATACTGATACTTGGTCCTCAAGCCCAGAGATTTTGATTCAGTTGGATGTGGTGACTTTGGTCTTTGTGAGAAGTGTTTAAACAGCAACGGAGAGCTAGCTGGACTTGTAGAGATGGAGACACTCTCTGCTCTGTGCTTCCTGACTTTCTGAAATCCTCCTTCGGGCCTCAAGTTTTAACCTATGCTAATGGCAAGATCAACTGGGTTGCTGGTGGTAGGGTGTGGGGGTTAGCAGGTGGTAGAAACAGAGACAGAGAATGAAATGACCATAAAGACCCCGTCAGTCTGCTAGTTAATTTTTTCATGGAATAAAATCATTTTAGCACTAAATGGACTCAAGAGATCATCTACTTTTGTTTTACAGATGAGTTATTTTAAACTCAAAGAATTAAATTATTAGCCTATGATCATACACTTACTCAGGACAGAGCTGTAGGACCCAGATGGCTGGCCATTTTATAATACTGTCTTTGTTTGAGCAACAACCTTCTCAGTCCCCTTGAAAGAGCCTCTTTAAAAGAAAAGGACCAACTTCTTCCCCCATTGGGCTAATTCTAGTGTGAAATTAACTAAGCAGCACCACTAGTCAATTCCACACTGCTGCTCTGTAAGGAGAGAGACTAGAAAGGAGAGTTAAGTCTTGATCTGTTTCCTCCCTAACTACAGTTGTTCTAAGGTCAAACACTTAGAAATTAGAAGGAAAATGGCAAGAAAGGACTATTGTGAATATGAGGAGTGAGAATCCAAGACGGGAAGATCTCAAAATTAAACCAAAGAGAAAAGTTATAATGAAGAATTATAGTTTTATATTTCTTCTTATATCATCTTTGAGTGCTAAAGTTGAGTATTCGCATACCCTACAACCCAGCAATTCCAATGCTAGATATAAACTCTTGCCATGAGCACTTGTAGGCATTTGTAAACCTGGTCATGGCAGCATTGTTATAATAGAAAAAAATCTGAAATCAATCTAAATGTCCATTGACAGGGAGAATGGATAAAGTGTGGTATATTCACACAATAGATATTACACAGCAGTTAAAATTAATGAACTGCCACTATACACATTGGTATGGGTGAATCTCAGCAAAATAATTTTGAGTAAATAAAAAAGGTCACAGAAGATTACATCTAACATGGAACTTTCCTTTTAAGTTAAAAATAAACTAAATAATATGTTTGTAGGCATATACATGTTATTAAACTATATTTTAGAAAAGTGATATGGGGGCTGGCCCGGTGGCGCACTGCTACAGTGCACCGCTTGGGAGCACGGCGGCGCTCCCG
>NW_007728012.1:68950-85187 GCF_000696425.1 Galeopterus variegatus | reverse complement strand
TGGCGCAATGCCGAGGGTTGTGATCCCGTTGCCGGTCCCGGTCCGGTACGGGCGCGACACTGAGTGTTGCGATCCGTTGCCGGTCATGAAAAAAGACAAAAAGGAAAAAAAAAAAAAAGAAAAGTGATGTGGATAATAAATACAAGATTCAGGGTAAAAGTAACCTCAGGTTGGAGAAGTAAGGGAAGTGAGATGTAGAAAGACCACATAGAAGTAAGCTATCGTCAATATTCTAGTTCGTGTGTTAGTGTTGGGTTCACTTTGTGTATTAAATTATACAAAGATTAATAAATAATTGTATTAGTTACTTATTGCAGCATAACAAATTATCTCATACCTTAACAACTTAAAACAATAAACATTTATTTCACATAGTTTCTAGGGTCAGGAATCGGAGTGCATTTTAGCTGAGTGGTTTGGGCTCAGGGTCTCTCATGAGGTTACAGTCAAACTGTCAGTCAGGGTTACAGTCTCTGAAGGAGCTGGGAGTTCCACTTCCAAGATAGCTCATTCACATGGTTGTTGACATGAAGCTCAGTTCTTCATCATGTGAGCCTTTCCAGAGGGCTGTTCATGACATGCTCCCAGAGCAAGCAATGAGAGAAAGAGAGAAAGACAGAGAGACAGAGAGACAGAGACAGAGAGACAGAGAATGGGCAAGAGAATGCCCAAGATGGAAGCTATGATGTCTTTTATAAAGCTAATATTGGAAGTGAAACATCATCACTTCTGCTGATGCTAGGATCACACAGACCAACACTGGGACACTGTGGAAGGGGACTCAGGGTATGACTATGGAAGGCAGCTATCATTGGGCACCGTCTTGGAGGCTGGCTACCATCATAATACAAAAAAAAAAAGAACAATTCATGGACCAATGATGAAACTGTGTAAAGAAGCAATTACATGTATCTGAGGTTGCAACCTAAATGAAGTGATTCAGTTCTGAAGGCAACAGAGGAAGGAGGATGATGAGTTAGCTTTAATTCTGGCTCTGCCAGTTTCCAGCTTTACAACTTTGGGCAAGTCATTTGACTTTTTTCTCTTTGTAAAATAGGGATGAGGATATTTACTTGCCTCTTTAAAAAATTTTTGTTATAAAAATATTCAAATATACACAAAATAGAATAGTATAATGAATACCGTATGCCCATAATCCGGAATCAACAACTTTCTAGATTTTATCATCTTGTTTCATCTATTTTCCCCTTTCTAAAGTGTCTTAAAGCAAATTACTGACATTGTTATTTTATTCCTATATACTTTAGTATTTGTTATTTAAACAATGAACATTTTCTTATGGACTCACACATAAAATCAGTAATAATTCCTTTGCAACATTTAATTTATCAAAACTATATTCAAATTCCTTTGAGTGTCTCAAAATATACTTTTTACAGTTGGTTTATTAGAATGAAGATCCAAACAAGGTCCAACACATTACACTTGGTTTGTTATGTCTCTTATAATCTTTCAGTCTAAAGGAGTTCCTTTACTTACATCCTTTTTATGCCCTCGTTTTGTTGACAAAACCCAGGCAGTTGACTTGTAGAATATCCCCCAGGAGTATAAATTTTTATATCCATTGTAGAAAACAGTATGGAGGTTCCTCAGAGAACTAAAAATAATCTACTTTTCAACCTAGCTATCCCACTACAGGGTATATACCCAAAGGAAATGAAATCAATATATCAAAAAGACACCTGCACTCCCATGTTCATCACAGCACTATTCCCAATAGCCAAGAGATGGAATCAACTTAAATGCCCATCAACAGATGAATGGATATATATATATATACACACACACACAATGTAATACCACTCAGCTATTAAAAGAAATGATATCCTTTCATTTGCAGCAACATGGATGGAACTGGAAACCATCATGTTAAGTGAAGTAAGAGAAGTACAAAAAGACAAATACCACAAGATCTCATTCATATGTGGAATCTAAGGGGAAAAAAAGTGGTTCTCACAGAAGTAGAGAGTAGAATAATGGTTACCAGAGGCTGTTGGGGGTAGGGGAGGGTGCAGGGGAGGAGGGGAAAGTGGTGAACTAATGGGTATGAAACTATACTATCTACCCTACATGAATCATTGTTTCCTGTAAACATGTACAAGTAAATATTAAAATATTTTAAATTAAAAAAAAAAAAACTAAGTGGTCAAAAAAAAAGGAATATCTCATGGGTTGAATTTGTCTGTTGACTTTCTTGCGATGCCATTTTCCTTGTTCTACTCCCTCCTGTTTCTAGAAGATGGGGAGTTAGTCCTAAAGACTTGCTGAGATTTAAATTTAACTATTTTGGCTAAAATATTTCTTAGGTGGTGTCATGTACTTCATAATGAACCACATCAGGGGGCACGTATGTGTGGACTCCCCACTCCTAGTGATGCTGAGATTGATTAGTAGTTGCAGGTATTGTCAGCCTGAGACCTCCATTGCAAAGTTCCCATCAGCCTCTTACCTATTGATAATTGTTGTTTGAATCAATTAACTCATGTGGAATTACAAAATGGTGATTTCCTAATTCTATCCTTTCTTTCTTTCTTATTTGATGGAATTATTTTCATGAGGAAGAACTTTTCCTCATCAACCTGGGCTATTTGGTTACCCTATTAGAAGTGGCTGTTCTCTGTTTCACATCCTCTCAGTGCACCTTTTACTACAGCCATGCTGCAGCAACCTACTTCCTGCAGGTGTAACCTGACACACCTCTCTTCATGTGCATTGCATACATCTCCCTTTCTGCCCTTGAGTTCCTCTGACTCCACAAGGGTGGGATATCTGCCTGGTACTCACACATGACAGATTACAAGTGTGAGGGGGCTAAGGCCCCAAGGGGGAAACTTGGACCAATGAGATGGGAGCTGGTAAATAACCACGTTCCTCATGCATCAAGCTGGCAGTTATAAAGTATATTCTATATGGCTCAAGGCTTCACTGCCCGCAGTGGTCACTAACTTGAGAATACCCTTGTATTGACTTTCCCCTGTTTCACTTTCCCTAGTCATACACTGCTATTTCCTGAGATCACTGTCCAAAATAAACTACCTGAAAAGTAAGCCCTTGTCTCAGGTTCAACTTTCAAGGGGTAAGCCAGGCTAGGACACCACTAAATATAATTCATAGAGGAAAGTCAGGATAAATACTCCATTCTTCCATTACACTGAAAATACTCAGAGTATTGCCCTGGTTATGCCTAATAACGAACTCATGAATTTATATGTAATCAATGGATTCCAATTAGTTGTAGCTTTTATTCTTACTTGATGTTCAGATTGTTCTCTTTTCAGCCAGGAGATCCTTTATGCTAATTTCTTTGTACCTTTGACATGTCCCATTAGACTTTAGACTTTCAATAGCCTCCTTGACATCTGGCACAAGGTGTTCCAGATTCATCATACACATTTCTTACCCGAGACTGAAATCTGTCATTCCTCCAAAGACCCTTATTCCTTTTCACAGGAAATGATGTATTGAAAGTACAATATAAATGCCAAAGGTGCTTATTACTACAAGATTGTCATTACTTCTGGGCCCTTTGAAGAGACAAAGAAAGTGAGTGTTTTTCCGCCCAATAAATGTAAAGCTTTTCTTATTGGGATATAATAAACATAGTTTGTAAAGAAAAATCCATAAGTTCACACTATTTCCAATTCAATTTTAATATTGTATGGTTTCTACCTACTCCAAAAATCGTTGTTCCTAACAACTCTAATATTTGTTTTTTACCTATAATACAAAGGTACCTCAAAAAGTTCATGGAATGGCTGGTTGGTTAGTGCAGTTGGTTAGAACCTGGTAAAACAAAGGTCACGGGTTTGGATCCCTCTACTGGTCAGCCACCAAAAAAAATAAAAGAAGAAAGTTCATGGAAAGATTCAGATTATCTTTTAATTCTATTTTTCCACAAACGTTTTGAAGTACTCTTGTATACAGGAATAGTTTGAAAGTATCAGAAATTCTTAGTCGCATAAGTGTTTTGGATTTTGGATTTTTTTGGATTTTTGGAAGATTTGAAGAAATACATACTGGTTGAGTATTACTAATCCAAAAATCAGAAATATGAAATGTTCCAATGAGCATTTCCTTTGAGCATCATGTTGGCACTCAAAAAGTTTCAGAATTTGGAGCATTTAGGATTTTAGATTTTCAGATTAGGGGTGCTGAACCTGTAGTAGTAGCTATATTTCTAATAGCAATAATACTATTAAATGAAGCTTAAGATTTTTTTGGCCTATTTATCCTGAGAATATATTCTACTATGAATGTACAGTGAAAACACTATTTTCTAAACTCATCTCATTGTTTACTTGGTGTGGTTATGCCACCAGCTTAATACAGATGCTCTGTGATTTATGATAAGGTTATGTTCCCAATAAACCCATCTAAATTGAAAATATTGTAAATCAAAAGGGCATTTTCGACTTACGATATTTTTGATTTACGATAGGGTTATCCAGACATAACCCCATCATTAAATCGAAGAGTGTACTGAATACATATCACTTTTATACCTTCCTAAAGCCGAAAAATTGTAAGATGAACCATTGTAAGTCGGGGACCGTATGCATAGTTAGATCATTTGCTTCAATTTGTTTTCAAACTTTAGAAATTGCATTTTTCTTTTGGATTTAAAATTATCTTGAATATGTAATATACATAATTCAAAAATCAAAGCCATATATCCAAGTTGTATTCAAAGTAGTCTAGCTTACATGCCTATATTCTCCACCTGTTCCCTCCCATTCCTAATATATTCACCTATCTTGCAAAAAAAAAAAAAAAAAGGCTTCTACACCCTTCTGCAGCTTGGTTTTGTTTGTTTGTTTTTGTTTTTTGTTTTTTTTTTTAACTCAGGATATCACTCCACATCTGTGTAAAGAGTCCCTTTCTTTTTCACAGTTGCATAGTGTGTTTCACTGTGGAGATCTATCCTAGTTTGTTCAACCAGTCCCCTACTTGTGGTTATTTGGATTGTTTCCAATCTTTTGCTATTACAAATAATACTGCAATGAATAACCTTGTGCATAAGTCACTTTGTATTTTGAAATAGCTTCCCAGAATTGAGATTTCTGGATCAAAGAGCAAATATATATGTAATTTTGCTAGGGATTATCAGATTCCCTTCCTGGGGTGCTGTGTACTATTTTGCATTCTCAACGGCAATACATGTCATCCCTGTTCCCACAGCCTGCCAAATGAGTAGGTGGTCAAACTTTTGGATTTTTGCTAGTCTGAATTCTTGCTTCCTTTCATCATTCTGACTCAAGATATACCACAATGCTTTCATCTGCTTTTAGAAGAACTTCTCAGGATAAACAATAGGTGCTTGTGTTGAGGGTGACAGAAGAAGGATGGCTGCAGTGTTTCTATCTATTTCCACTTACCTAATCATGGAAATGCCAAAGCCTACAACATCACCATCCTTGTTAAGATCTTGCATTTCCAAAAGTTGACCTGGGTTTCCAGCCAAAGAAAAGGACATCAAGTATGACCTCACTCCTTTTTAAGGTAAGCAGAATGTACAGAGTCCAGTAAATGAAGTCCTCTGGTACATTACCAGCCTCAGGATCCTGAGAAAGGTGGAGGAGGAGCTATGACCATCATCTGTCAGCTTGCTATCTCCAGAACAAACCCAATTCCAAGGGGAAGTCCCTTTGTATGACTAGATGTTTCTGCAGATTGTGGAGTGACCACTCTCTGGCCTGCAGTGCCAATCACACTCAGGATCTCTTCTTTTGCTGCTTTGCAGGAGTAAATGTCATGGATGGACATTGTTTTTTTCTTTCAGCATTTCCCATTTCCCTGTATTCCAGTGGGTGATTTTGCCCCCCAGGGGATGGCCATTTATTAATATTTGGAGACATATCTAGTCGGCACAACTTGGAGGGGGTAATACTAACATTTAGTGGGAAAAGATCAGTGATGCTGCTAAACATCCTACAACACTCAGACAGCCTCCCCTCCCCAACAAAGAATTACCTGGTCCAAAATGTCAATAACGCTGAGGCTGAGAAACCCTGCTATATTTTCTTTATGCACAGACATCCTCAAAATTACTATTATCAGTGGCAGAGGAAGGGCAGAACCACAGATACTCTTCCTCCCTGCTCCTCCAAAAGTCACTAGCAATTCAGAAATCTCTTTAATTACAAAGACTCTAAGGAATTATATATTTATCTGGAAGATTAAAGAACAAATACCATTTAAACCTTCTACAAACTGATTACCATTAGGTATAATGCAACCCTTTAAGAATAACAGAAACTGCTGATTATTTAAAGTACATGGAACCAAAAGTCTCATGCATAATCAAAAACTTGGTTAATAGAGTATGACCAGAGAATAATGCACTGGTTACTGTGGAGAAATTAAAGAACATGCTGTGAATTGGTATTAAGGAAATTGCATGAAGAACTACTCTTAAGGTACCATGATTCTGAAGAAACTGCCTCAGGTGCACAATATATCACATTCAGTCTTTATCTCTCTTTGTATTTTCGTGACTTCTTTCACCTTGGATAACCTAGAAGTTTAGACCTTGGATCTTTTTGGAATGGTATGATATCTCACTCTCTATATTTATTTTCGTGTAGTAACAGACCTGAATTTTATTGCCAGGAGTTTATCTCTTTCATAGGAATTATTTTCAAAGTTCAGCTTATCTTTTTTTTTTTTTTTTTGAGGGCATAGACTGTTTAATACTTATAAGCATAATTCACTGTAAATAAATGTGCCCCTGAAAAGTTACGCCTAAATTGAATTTTTGTAAATAAAATTGAATTTTTAAATCACAAGAGAAATTTGACATTCAAAGGGAGTTCGAAGCTAAAAAAAAGTTCTTTTTTCATAGAGAAAACCAACTTATTTTGCAAAGTGAACAATTACTCTAATTTGCTCTTAAAGTCTCAATTTTTATATGTAACCCAAGAATGTCACCCAAAACTGTGCATGATGGTAATTTTAAAAATATCAATCATGAATTTGTAAGGAGTTTGAAAGTTGAGTAAAAACTGAGTAAAATATGCTTTATTATTGACAAAAGTTTGTTACACACTTGTTTTAGGAGACAAGAAAGGAGACGAGACTCTACTATACTTGAAAAAAAGGATAGGAAGCATTGCTGAAACGACAATCACATTGACTGCTTCCTCTCAGCAACCAGAAAAAAAGAATGGATGGTAGCCTGCTACTTTAACAGTGTAATGGCATGGTAAAGCGTATGGATTCAGAAACTAGATTGCCTGGGTTCACATGCCTGCCTAGTGCGGCTCTTAGGCAGCAACATACACGACTTGGCTTGCCTGTTTTCTCATATGAAACACAGAATACGAGTATTATCTGCTTAATGGGATCGTTTTGAGGATTTAACTGAGCTAATACGTGAGCTAATATATGAAAAGAAGTGGGGTCAGTGATAGTTTTGAATCCCGGATTGTGAGCGCAGCTCTATGGCTAGGCGTAGAGAAAAATAAGAGAGAGACAGGGAGCAGGCGTTTCATTCCATCTTCTCCGCACCCTTGTGAAGTAGATATAGCTGGTTCCGCCTGGGTTGCATACAGGAGTAAACGGAGGCTCAGCGAGGAGGCCGGTGATTCGAACAAGGATCCAAGGACATCCCTTGGGTAAAGGACCCCTTGCAGCGGCGCCGCGCCACCTTCCGTCTGGTTAGGCGCTGAGGGCACTGGGCTCAGCCCCACGCCGACTTTGCGTTGCACCACTGAGCTGTGGCCCGGAGCTCCAGTAGCCACACAGCCCGAGGGGCCGCCTTCACGCCGGTCCTCTGCCACTGCCAGCGGCTGGCGGCGGACAGCAACGGAAGATTTTTAGGAAGAGCTGGAGCCTTGGACCGACACCTTTCCTTGCGGCGCACCTGAGATCAGAGAGACGTGTTAGACACTGGCCCTCGTTCATGACACAAATATTGATTCATGCCCACTCTGTGCTGGGCACCGGGAACGCTCCGATGAATCCAGACTCAGCCCAGACTACAGGAACACGGAGACTACTGGGCGCCCACACCCTGTCCAGGTCCTCCTAGATCCTCGCAGGCTGGAAAGAGGGGGCGGTAGGACCTGAGGTTTTCCTCCTACTCGTCGCCTTCCGGTGTTCTCCACCAAAGCTCCGCCCCTTCGGGGGCGTTCTCGGCGCGCCGTAAAGTAAGAAACATTCTTTGCTCCTTAACAGCCCGCCTCCATCTTTACGGCAGGCCGCATTCCACGTCTCCAACATGGCGTCCCCCATATAGGCAGAGACTGTGGCTTCTACCCCAGGTGGTCGGGGGCAGTTCTTAGCTGAGGCTTCCGTCACTCCAGCCCGGGCTGCAGAAAGCAGCAGTTCCTTTCTGGTCACGGCTCCAGGAAGCCACCCTCCTATGAGGGTCAGGAATCGCCAGTTCCTTATAGTCCCTGAAGGTTCCTCCTCTGTCCCCGGTTTATTCCCCGCGCGACCTCCGGACACCCCCAGGTCCCTGACCCTCCCAGACTCAAACCATGAGCCTTCCACAGCTGCTGTTGCGCTTGCCGCATTACCTTGGGGCCTCGGGTCTTCCGCGTCGCCTGTGGTGGTCCCCGTCCTTCGACACCATCTCTTCGGTGGGATCCTGGCGTGGCCAGTCTTCCAGGTCCCCGGCCCACTGGAACCAGGTGGTGTCAGAGGCGGAGAAGATCGTGGGCTATCCCACGTCCTTCATGAGCCTCCGTTGTCTGCTGAGCGACGAGCTTAGCAACATTGCTATGCAGGTGCGGAAGCTGGTGGGGACTCAGCACCCTCTGCTTACCACAGCCAGGTGAGCTACCCCTCTCCCGCTGACACACTGGCACCCACTCCAGTACTTTTTCCTGCCCGGCACACCCATTCTACCTCGCTCTCGCTCAGATTGGATCCCAGCTTATCTCTTTTTACCCCTTCCTTCCCTCAGCCCTTCTAGACATTCCATGTTGTCTTTTCTCTAATCCACTTAACGTTGTTTCTCCACTTGCTCAGCTGAGTGGATCAGTGGTTTTCTTTGGAGAAAACCACTTGCACGGTTTTCGTGATTTTGCTTCTTTACTGTTGAGAGTGAAGATACCTCAGTGACGTAGGTTTATTGAGTCATTTTCTACAAATGGTCTTTTAGAAGTGGTATAGATTAATTTTCAGTTTCTTACTGTTATGGGGTCACCTCCAGAAAGAGTGGGGAGGGAGAGAGAGGCCAAAGGCAGGCAGTTTTTCCCAGTGAATGTCCCAGGCTTGAAGGAGGAATTTATCTGGTCAGTAGTCATTATCTTCTTGGGATTTTTATCACTTATGCTGGACTACTGCTGTGGAAACTGCCATTAGGGTTTTTAAAAACTTTTTTTCCACTTAAAAAAAAGCCACGTCTTTTGATTTGTAATTAACTTCAAACAGAAAAGTTGCAAGAATAAAAGTGGTACAAAGAACATGTTTGTATATGCTTTAATCACATTCATCTTCTGCATACATATATATGTACATACATATATACTGTTCACGTGTGTATGTATGTATGTATGTGTGTGTGTATGTATATATATATGTGTATATATGTATATATATTTTTTTCCTGAATCATTTGAGAGTAGATTGCATGTATGGTGATCCTTTACCACTAAATATTTCAGTATGTATTTCACAAGCATAGGGATATTCTCTTACATAACTACAGCACATATACCAACTTAGGTGCATTTGATATCGGTACAGTACTTTTATTTAATCTACCATTCATATTCCAATTTTGTTAATTGACCTAAAAATGTCCTTTATAGCATTCTTTCCCCTCCAGTACAGGATCCATCCTAGGATCGGGTATTGCATTTAGTTGTCATACTTCTTTAATCTTCTTTGATCGGGAACGTATCCATACCTCTTCTTGGCTTTTATGACTAGAGCAGTGGTTCTCAACCGGAGCAATTTTGCTCCCCAGGAACATTTGGCAATGTATGGAGACATTTTTGTTTATTACGAATGGGGGCGCACTACTGACATTTAGTGGGTAGAGGTCAGGCATGCTAACTTACAATGCCCAAGACAGCACACAAGAAAAAATCATGTGCTCCAAAATGTCAGTAGTGCCAAGATGGAGAAATCCAGGACAAGCATTATTTTATTTTACTTTTTTTTTTTTAGGCTAGTCAAGCAGTGAGAGTGGGGAAGGATTCTTTTTTAATTAAACTTTTATTTTGAGATAATTGTAGATTCACATGCAATTGGAAGAAATAATACAGAGAGATCTAATATACCTTTTACCCAGTTTCTCCCAGCGGTAACATCTTGTGAAACTGTAGGACAGTATCGCAAACAGGATAATGACATTGATATAGTCATGATACAGAACATTTTTATCACTGCAAAGATCCCTCCTGTTGCCCATTTATAACCACACCCACTTCCCTTGTCTGCCTCCTTGCTATAATTTTTTTATGAGACATCTGTCATTCTCTTACCACAGAAGTTACCAAACAGCAATAATAAAGTGATTTTATTTATTGGCATTGTTCTCAGTTATCAGGAATGTCACCTTGTGATTGTACTAGCTTGTTTTGTAGCTGGAATGTTCTCCAGAGGTTCTACATGATGCACACTCAAAACACACACACATATATGTATGCATGTATGTAAATGTGTATGTTTTAAAACTTAATAATGAAACTAGTGGGCCAACTACCCAATTCAAGTACTATAACTTTACCAATCTTGTTGAAGCTAACTGTGTACTTCCCAGTCCATCTCTATGACCCCCACTGTACTGATTTTTTGTTTATTTTTCCTTTTTAAAATTACATGAGTGTTTTCCTAAACAATAACAACATGTTTAATTTTGCTTTTTTTTTTAAAAAAAAAAGATGACCGGTAAGGGGATCTTAATTCTTGACTTGGTGTTGTCAGCACCATGCTCTCCCAAGTAAGCTAACTGGCCATCCCTATATAGGGATCCAAACCCTTGGCATTGGTTTTATCCACACCATACTCTCCCAATTGAGCCATGGGCTGGCCCTGATTTTGCTTTTTTTAAAAAAATTCACAAGTATGGTAGTTTCTTGCATATCAACTTTATGTACCTTGCTTTTAAAAAAATTCATCATTGTTTCTGAGATTCATTTATGTTGTGTGTTTACTGTATTTAGTTTTTGACTAATGTGTGAAATTCTGTTGTGTGAATATACTACAATCTTCTTTCAATCAGTATTTGGGTTGTTTGTGTTTTTTAGAGTTATGAAAAAGGCTGCTATAAATATGTTTGCCTGTCACTTGGTGTACCTGTTTTGAAGGTATAGATACAGATACAGGAGTGTAATTGTTTAGTGTGCACATGTTTATCTTTAGAAGATAATCCCAGATTGTTTTCCAAAGCTGTTGTACCAGTTTACACTCTCACAAGCAATGTCTAAGTTCATGTTACTCCAGTTCTCTCGACACAAGAACCAAGTTTCTGAATTTTTGCTAATCAAGTAGGGGTTTTTGTGTGTCCGTTGGGAATGACAGTGGTGGGGGTTGTAGTGTATTATTGCATTGTGAGTATTGTAGTCCCTGTAATAAAGCATTGAAGTGAAAAGGACAGAGCTAAAGAGAGCCTTATTAATGTACATATTATGAGAATTACAATTCATCTACTTAGTTGCCAGAGCATCAGATGAGAGCTTGGAGAAGACACCTTCTGAGGCCACAAAAGACATACTGATGAAAGCTTGTGAGGCTAATGGCTCTGAAACTTTCTTGATTGTAGCCTACCCTGCCTGGTAGTCCCACAGTACAGTGAAATAATTGGAGAGGAACAAGTAAATAAGTTTTAGCAAACTTGTTGCAGTAGCATATGGGAATTGCTCTGTTTTATAAGAGAAAAAGATCTAATCTGCATGTAATTTTAATGCATTTACTATGATAGTGTCTTACAAATTATTTTAAGTCTCAATTCATAGGCAGCCAGTGAATAAAGAAACTTTCGGGGAGGGGATATATATCTGTATATATATTCTGTATACATCTGTTTTAGCAAAGGAGCAGGAATTTGATCCATAGGTTGGGCAGGTTATGGCTATTGTAAATTATAGCTAAAAACATGGATTAAGGAGCTGTATTTTTTCGTAGGCTGTACACCATAATTTGTTGAAATCTTATCAGCAAAGCATTGATAGTTAAGAAGAAAGTGTTCTCAGGATGGTAAGCAGAGGGCAGAAAGACCCATTGTAGTTGCTGCAGTTAGGACTATAGGAAATTGGACTTAGTAAATTCTTTTACAATTGTAAAATAACCCATTTTACATTTCCAGCTTTTATTATTCTAACCCATGGGGCCATTTATGTTTTGAGTAAATCTACCTGGTATGTTAGGGATGATAACCCTAAAATTTAGATGAATGGTAAACAGCAGGAGAAAAGAAGGAAATCACTGTAATTCATTATTCACTATTTCTTTTCTTTACTTAAGCCATATTATCAAAAAAAAAAAAAAAAAAAAGGAAAAAGAGCTGAGAAGTATATTCTTTAACAGTTTAATTCAGAAGATTAAATTTAAAATCTTGAGATTTGGTGAGATAATGATCCTATTACAAGGAACAGTGGAGCAATTAACTCATTTTTTACCCATGTTCTTCTAGATTTTCTAGGTTCTCTCTGTTATAAACTCCGATTAGATAAATAATTCTCAATTAACAGATTCCATGTTTATTGGAGCTTATGGAGGAATATAAAGAAGTCCAAAACATGGATCCTATCTTGATAAATTGACATTCTGTTGGACACAAAATATATTTACGAATATCTAACAGAAGGAAGCAAATGACTTGTGGCTAATGAGCTATTACATTTAGAGATGGCCCAGAATAGTAGAGAACCCTTAATCGAGGAATTAGGACTTCATTGAAGGACAGATGGATGAAAATTTTGAGTAACATTTTAGGTAGTGGTAGTATATTACTTATTTTTTTCCTTCATGATTCTTTTTTTTCCTCCTTTCTCACGTAGGTTGTCATACCTCCACTAAGAATAAGGAGGACCTTAAAAGCAAGAATAAGCAGTGCAGTAAAGTAAAATGAGAAGCATGAATAGAGCTAGAATAGCTAAAACAATGTTGGAAAAAAAAAAGAAGCAAGGGGGAGGAATCATTCTACCTACTGTTAAGTCTTACTATAGAGCTACATAATCAAAACAGTGTGGTATTGGCAGAGGAATAGACAGATTGGCAGAACAGAATAGAGAACCCAGAAATAGAGCAATGCAAATCTGCCCAGTTGATTTTTAACAAAAGTACAAGAGCAATTCAATGAAGGAAGGATAGTCTTCTCAACGAATGGTGGAGCAATTGGACATCATAAGCAAAAAAAAAAAAAAAAAAATGAGCCTCAACCTAAACTTATGTTTTAAAGAATACCATATTTTAAAAAATCAATGTAAAGTGGATCATTATGAAATCAATGTAAAATGGATTTAAACGTGAAATGTAAAACTCTAAAACTTTTAGAAGAAAACAGAGGAAAACATCTTTAGGACCTAGAGCTAGGTAAACAGTCTTTAGATAGGACACCATAAACTTAATTCATTAAGGAAAAAAATCAGTAATTGAACACCATAAAAATTAAAAACTTTGCTCTGTGAAAGACCTTGTTAGGAAGATGGAAAGATTAGCCACAGACTAGAAGAAAATTACAAATCACATATCCGAAGAAGGACTTATATCCAGAATATCGTAAAGAACTCTCTAAATTCAGTGTTAAGAAAACAATGTAGTTAGAGAATGGGCAAAAAGAAGAGCCTATAAAGATGGCAAATAAGTATACAAAAACATTATAAGCATTAGAAAAATGCAAATTGAAACTGTGATGAGATACTGCTACATACCTATCAGAATGGCTAAAATAAAAAATACTGACAATGTGAAGTCTTGGTGAAGATGCAGAGAAACTAGATTTCTCATACATTGCTGATGGAAATGTAAAATGGTACAGCCACTCTGGAAAACAGCTTAGCAATTTCTTATAAAATTAATCATCCATATACTATACAACCCAGCAGTCATACTCCTGAGCATTTATCCTAGAGAAATAAAAACTTCTGTCTGTGTCGGAAACTATACATGAATGTTTATAGCAGACGTATTGGAAACAATCGAAATGTCATTTGACGGTGAATGGTTGAACAAACTGTGGTACATACATAACAGTGAAATGGTACTCAACAATAAAGAGGAATGAACTATTGATACACACAACTGGGATGAATCTTAAAGGAATTATGCTGAATGAAAAAAATCTTGTTCTTTAAAATATTAAAAATAGAATTCCCATATGATCCAGCAATTCCACTTCTGAGTATATATCCAAAAGAATTGAAAGCAGAGTCTCAAGGAGACATTTGAATACCCATATTCGTAGCAATGGTATTCACAATAGCTAAGAGGTGGAAGCAACCCAGATGTCCATCAGTAGACAAATGGATTATCAAAGTGTGGCATCTGCATATAATGGAATATTATTCAGCCTTTAACAACAAGGAAATTCTGGCACATGTCACAACATAGATGAACCTTGAGGACATTATGCTGAGTGAAATAAGCCAGTTACAAAAAGACAAAATATAAATGAAGTGTGATTCCACTTATGTGAATGTCTTGAATAGTCAAATTCAGAGAAACAGTGTAGAAGCAGAAAAGTGGTCACCAGGGATTGGAGGGATGAGGAAATGGGGAGTCATTTTTAGTAAGTATAGAGTTTCAGTTTTGCAAGATAAAAAAGTTCTGGAGGTTGGTTGCACAACAATATGAATATACTTAACACTACTGAACTATACACTTAAAAATAGTTAAAATGGTAAATTTTATCTTTGTGTATTTTTCCACAATTTAAAAAAAGTATCTTAAAAGTTTATATATTGTTTGATTCCGTTTATATAACATTTATGTCATTTTCAAAATGGCAAAACTGTAGAAATGAACAGTTTAGTGGTTGCTAGAGTCAGGGACAATGTGGGAAATAGGGGAGAGTATAAATAACAATGGTTATTTTGTTAATGGAGTAGTTTGAAATCTTGATTGTGATGGTGATTACATGAATCTACACATGGGATAAAGTTGCATAGAACTATACATATACACCCCCACACACAAAGGATTAGAGGTTAAAAAATTGCTGAAAGTGGAATAAGGTCTGTAGTTTAGTTAACACTAATGTACCAACATCAGTTTTTTGGTTTTAGTATTGTACTTCAGCTATGAAAGATATCACCATTGGCGAAGTTGGGCGAAGGGTATATAGGACTCTGTACTATTTTTGCAACTTGCTGTTTGTCTGTAATTATTTTATTATTTTGAGAAGCTAAAAAAAATTACTTTAAATCCTGATAGAGAGAGAGAAAGAGAAAGAAAGAAAGAAGTAGGCTTGGGAGACTGGAGATGTGTGTGTCTTAGTTTAATCTCTATCATTATGTAATTGTGTGACCCACAGCTAAGTCATTTCATCTCTGTGGGCTTTAGTTTCCTAAGCAACGAAGTAAGGAGTTTGACTAGATGATTTCCAGTAGTGTTCCCAATTCTAGACTAGCCTAGAAATTAGTGTTGTAACTGAATGTGGCAGGTAAGGAAGCCATCCGTTTTCAGTTCTCAAGGAGAGAGTGAACAAATTGAATGCAGTGTGGTAATTCAAGGCTGTAGTCCTTTTCCTACAATTTAAAAATCTTAAAAGCTCAGAAAACAGGTTGTTTTATCACTCACAGATTTGACCTGAAATATTGTGAGACTATTTATAGTCTTTATTTATCCCACTTAATGTGAATATTCATGCATTTTGCTGCAGAAATATTAATGTATTGGATTACAGGGTGCTGCCCCAGTTCCTGCTAGAGTGTTGGGTAAAATGCACCTTCTTAAAATAAGAAAAAATTTGAATTCTGCAAGACATTTTTCTTGGATGAGGGATTGTGAACCTGTACAAGCTAGACAGTGGTATAGAGGATGGCACAGGTATGCGACATAAATTGGTAGATTGTGGGGGAAGCTGAAGGTAGTGGCAATCCATCAACTCCCTCTTCCTCCCGTTACAACTTGCACCTTATGGTTTCATTACCATTACTACCTCCCTGATTAAATGTAATTGTCCACTTGGGCATAATAGATATTTTATTTTATTTTTATTTTTATTTTTTTTTGTCTTTTTTCCGTGTCCGGCAACGGATCGCAACCCTCAGTGTTGCCCCCGTACCGGACCGGGGACCGGCGACGGGATCGCAAGCCTCGG
>NW_007728012.1:33138-68518 GCF_000696425.1 Galeopterus variegatus | reverse complement strand
CGCGCTTCCCAAGCGGGCGCACTATCCAGTGCGCCACCGGGCCGGCCCTAGATATTTTATTTTTAATCACTTAAATTTCTATGAAAGTCATTAAAATTTAAGTACTTTTAGCTTTGTAAATTTACTTTGTATACTTCCTCCTATCAACAACTTAAATGCTTTTAATGTCATATGTAGGATACTTAATTGTTTCAAAGATGAACACTAATACTTTCTCCAATATAGAATTAAATTTTTGTTTCTTAAACATATCTCATTTCTTTGAGTGTTGTGGCTTTATTTATTTTCATTCATTACTCTTGACAGATATGGCTTTTAGAATTAAATTTTTGTTTAAATACTCTGTCTTTTTGCTTTTGCTTTCAAAATGCTCTGCTCTCTATTTCAAATTTAGGGGGATTGGATTAAATTGATATGCAGTTATTGGAGACAAACTGTGACATTTAATCTCTTCTCTTAGAGGGTATTGATTCTTTGATAGAGACTTTTTGTACCTGAGTTCACTACAGTTACTTAGCTACCTAAAAAACCTTAGCCTTTTGGGCACAGTAAAATTCTTCAGAGCTTTTTGCATTTATTATTAGAAATTTAATTTTAGTCTCTTCCGTGTTTATGAAAGACCCTTTCTAGATTCAGTTCTGTAATAACTGACTGAAAAACTACATTACTTAAGAAGAACTTTTTCTTGGATTGGTAGGAGAAAATTATAAATTTTAATTCATTCCACAAATATTTCAGGTGCTCTGGGCATGGGATGTACAAACAAGAATCAGACACAGTTGCCGCCATCCAGGAATTCATGAGAGACGGTACAGTGAGCATGAGCTCTGGAATCAGACTGGGTTTACATCCTGACTCTACCACTACCAACCTATGTGAGCTCAGGCAGTTTACTTAACCTCTCTGTGCCTTAGTTTCCTCATCTGTAAAATAAGGATAATGATAGTACCTATGTGATAGGGTTTTATGAAGATTAAATACACTAATATAGGTAAAATGCTTAAAATAGTACTTGGCACATAGCAGGTACCCAAAAGTTATCGATTATCATTATTATTAGAAGTTCATTTTAGTGGGGAGATATGAACATAGAGTACCTTGAGATGAATGCAGTAGTATGTGTGAACAATACACTGTAGAAACAGAGAGGAAGAAGATCTCTCTAGAGGAAACTGAAGACTTCCAAAGATGAGGTGGCATATGAATTGGGTCCTGTTGGATGAGAAGGAGATAACTGAGGCAGAAAAAGAAATTAAGATGTAAGGAATTGCTCGGCAAAGTCTAGGGAAATTTGTAGTTTGGTGTAGGCTGAACGTGGGATAGGATGAGTTAAAAGGGTAGGTCGGAAATACCTTCTGTTGTTATAGAGTAACTGATGCTAGACTTGCCCTTTTACTATAAACAAATAGAAAACTGAACAAAATAGGGCCAGCCTGTGGCTCATTTGGGAGAGTGTGGTGCTGATAACACCAAGGCCATGGGTTCGGATCCCCATATAGGAATGAGGGATCACCAGTTGGCTCACTCGGGAGAGTGTGGTGCTGACAACACCAAGTCGGGGGTTAAGATCCCCTTACTGGTCATCTTTTAGGAGTGCTGATAACACCAAGGCCATGGGTTCGGATCCCCATATAGGAATGAGGGATCACCAGTTGTAAGATCCCCTTACTGGTCATCTTTTAGGAAAAAAAAAAGAAAACTGAACAAAATATATGAAATAACTATACTTCATCTTTATTGCTGAAGGGTATTCCATTGCATGGATATAGAGCAATTTGTTGATCAACTTAAATGAACATATAGGTTTCTAGTTTTTGGCTACTGTGAATAAAGCATCTATGGACTAAATAACGTTGAATTTAAAAATGAAAGAAAGGAACTGTTTTGGCCAGATTCTGAGGAGCTTTGTTTGTCATGTTAAGAAGATCTAATTTTATCCTAAGGTTGATGGGGACTGTAAATGTTAAGTAGTAGAGAGACCTGAGCAGATGTGTCTTTTTGAAAGCTGACTTTGGCAGCTGTGGAGGTTGCAAATTGCAGAAAAGAAAAGCTGAAGACAGGAAGATGTGGCAGAAGACTGCTATGGTTTATTCATTCCTTCTTTCAGCAGCCAGTTAAGTGTGTCCCCTAATGGCTGGGTACTATGCTTATTGCTGGGAACTACAGAAAACACTAGACACTGAACCACATCCTACCCCGTCACCAGGATTCATATTCAAATAAGAGAAATGGATGTGTAAAACAAGTGCAATAAAATGCTACTCATGTTAGCGTAAAAGTGTGTCCAAGTAAAATGAAGACACAAAGAGTGGAGGTCCACTGGGTAGGGGGCTAATGAATCAAGAAAGTCTCAGTGAGATGACTTAAGCATTGAACATTAAGAAGATGTTCTTGGGGATACAGGGATGATGAGGGTGATGTATGAACTTAGGCAGTGCTGGTGGAGATGGAGTGGAAAGAATGGATTCAAGGTACATTCATGAAGCGAGGTTGACAGGACTTGGTAACTGTGAGAGTAGGAGTGCAGATTTGAAGTAAGCTGACTAATTGAGTATATTGAGATACCAGAAGGAGTATCTTTGGGTGCAGAGTGTAGGGGAAATTTTTTAGATTTGTTGAACTTGAAGTGTTTGTGACATGTGATGTCCAAAAGGCAGTTATGAATAGATGAAGTGCTCCTAAGTGAGGTAGACACGAGCTAGAGTTGGAAGTACTCAATACAGGTGAGATTTAAAGCCATAGTGGTTTATGATTTCTTGGGGAGGGGTATAGAATTATATCAGCACTGTTTAGTTGCAAGCAAATAAATTCATTTTGGGTTACTTAAGCAAGGAGGAGCTAATCAGGCTTTACGAAGAATGGGAGCTGGGGGAGCTCTAGGGAAGTCAGTAGCAGGAATTTATAGGCACTGTCTCTGCAGTCAGCACTGCTATCAGGAAGTTTTGCCTCTGGCTGCCTTTCATCTTTAGATGGCTCCTCAAGGTTCAAAGTCCTATGAAAGAAGGTCTATTTGGCCTTTCTTGCATCTTAAACTTAATCGAGATCAGTTCTTTTACAGGTGAATGGTGTGCTATGATTGGCCCTGCCTGGGTCTTGGCCACCTCTTTGGTTAGTTGGGGAATAAACTACTGTATTTCATGTCTGCTCAGGCCTCAAAGAATAGAGGAAAGGAATTTCCCTAAAGAAAAAGTGAAATGTTGTTATGAGACAAAGGGGGAACAGATTCTGGGCAGGACACCCCTTGCTTGAATTTACTTCCCCCATCCCCCACTACATTCTTACTATATAGACAATTTAAAAGATGCCCCCACCTAAAATAATGTAATTAATCATTCATACCACATCCCCAAAGAGATAATTCATTATAAAGTCTAGGACTTCTGAGTAATGTTTGATTTTCTAATTTTATTGTGACTCAATTTCTATATTCTTCAACCTGTGGGCTAAATGGTAAATTTATTCACTACCATTATACCTATATAGGAAAAGGAAGTAATAAGGCAGAGGAAGCACCGAAAACTATTGATATGCTGTGGCAGAGATTGCTGGTTGCCTTTCTCAATTTTCATCTTCTCTTTTCACCTTGGTAAGAGAACCCTGAATTTATTCAGAATAATAATATTTCCGGCTAAGGGACTATATTTCTTGCCTCTCTTACTGCTAGGTGTGGCTGTGTGACTAATTTCTGGCCCCCCCAAAAAATGTTGTTGGACATATATGGAATTTCTGGGAAGTCTCCTCAAAGGGACGGGGTCTACTCTTCTTTGTCCCTTCTTTCATCCTGCTGTTTTGATTGTTGATGTGGTGGCTAGAGCTCTAGAAGCCATTCTTGAATGCCACGATTTACAGATCGTAGACTGGAGAGTAGGAAGGAACATAATATCTTTTTGGAGTTTCCACACAGTTTTGTATTACCCATCTCCAGACTTCTTTTACATGAGAAAGAAATATACTTATTACTGCAAAAACTGGTATTTTGACTTCTATGTCACAATCAGTAATACTAGATCCTAGCTTATATATACACCAAATAAGGAATTCAGATTATTTCTGCAAATGGCCATGAACTCAGCTGGTGGGGTCTTTGCTTAATGGGTTGATTTATACCTTCATCCTGAAGGGTTAAGTCACTGGTGGCCCAGCCTATATAGAATTGTAGTAGTCTTTCACTATACTTTCTTATGGAGGCAGTCCAGAGCATTTCCTGCATTCCATCTGTACTCATTCTGGCTCCCACTGTATACAGTATCCATATACCCTCTTGGTAGCTATTGTATCACTCTATTTAAGCCTCTCTTTTGCCTTCTCTGGCATGATGAATTAGGTAGCAATCTAAGCTTCCAGTTCAGAGGCACCATTATTGTGTTTCCTGGTGGAAGCATTTTTTCCTTGGGCACAAAACCTTTAGTAGCTCCCAGTCTTGGAGATAGGAAGCAAAATTTTGAGAGGTCATTAGCTGTAATTGTGAGAAGTGCCATGTCCAGTACTCAACTGGAAAAGTGCTAGTTCAGATCATAAGTTATATTCTGTAGAACAGCCCGGCCTTTCAACACAGTAACTCCCAGCTGGAGCCTTGTCTATCTTGTCATAGTTGTTTCGCCATGTGTGAGCCTGCTGCTTCTGAAAGATGGGGAGGATACATGTTAAGACCAAAGAAGCCCATAGTCACCAGCCAATTGCCTTACTTTTGTTGGGAAGTGATTTTATTTATCAGAGGCACTGTTGAGTGGGATATCATAGTAGCACACAAGTAAGTCCACAGATGGTAGTGTTGGTAACAGCGTGACAGAGAAATCACATCCAAACACAGAATAAATGTTTCTTCTGAGGGGGACAAATTGCTAATCTCTCTGGGATGAAAAGGGTCACTGGGATCATTCCTTATAAGGTGCATTGTTTATCTAGAGGAGTGTAAAATATAGGGACATTAGCAGTGATGCCACTATGTCAGCCTTGGTGGGAGGACATCCCTGTTGTTGAGCACATGTATAGCCGGCAACCCTGTCACCACTACCATTTAGCCAAGTACTGAGTTGACTAGGCAAGGAAAATGGCCTACCCTGTCACTAACAGTCACCCTGTGCATCTGCTTATGGAGAACCTTTTCTCAATGGTGGTAGTTTTGTTGAGCAGTCACAGGGAACACGGATGTTCTCAGGTGGTGGTCCCATTCCCAGAGCTTTATTTAAATATCCATTCCCCAAGCCACCTTGTCACTAATCATCCATACATGCTCCTTCCCAGTCCTGATTAGACATACGAAAAATTGCCATGTAGATTCTGACTTCAGCTCACGTGTTTCCCAGAAAAGTGAACAATATGTGCTGCTCTAAGCCCTCCCCGCAGAGAAGATTTCTCCTCTCAGCTAATTCTCAGGATCACCCTTGAATGGAGTTGTTACACAGCAATAGTACACTTGCAACCGGTGCTAGTATAGTGTTCAGGTCTTTCTGTAACCAGGGAAGCATTTTTTCCTTCTCAGTCTTGCTAGTCATAGTGTACTCCTCATGAAGCCATAGGTGCAGATTGTGGGAGAGGTGGCATGTAGCAGGAGTACGCTCATAGGGAGTGTAAGTGATCTGACGTGCAACTTAATTGCACCTTCAGAGCCATTCGGGCCTGAAGGTGCAATTGAGAGTTAAATACATCCAATAATAACTAATGAGGGAATTTAGAGTTAAATACATCCAATAATAACTTAATGAGGGCCAGCTAGATTGCATGATCACTTAATTTATTGAATTTTTACTAGAGACCTGCAGCAAGCCAGGAGCTGTTTCTCAAAAGGAAATAGTTATTTCATTTGCTTGCTAAAATGGCTGTGGCCTTGTTTCTTTTCACATGTTCAATATGACATCATTTTAGATGGAGACATCTTTTAAATTATACAGTAAGAAATTAGGGGGAGAGGAGGAGGGCAGTGTGTATACTTGCTATTTAAGCAAGGGGTGCCCTGCACAGAATCTGTTGTGCCTTTGTCTTACAACAACATTTCACTTTTCCTTTAGAAATTTTAGAAATCTTCCCCAAGAAATGGAATGATTTTAATAAGGAAAGAGAATTTGATCAGATTCTACTTTGGACTTCTTGCCATAGTAGTCCTTCCTCCTGAACCAGAGAGCCATTGTAGAGATTCTGGCAATACGGAATATCTGAAAACTAGGATGTGTTTGGGCTCTCATGATGACTACTGTGAGAGAGGTTGAATTAGAACTCCACACCCTATACATGACCCTCATAAATCATCAATCCAACTGATGGACCAGTGGTATTCTTAATTCCTAAGAACTAAGGTTAGTTCAATGCCAGTATCAAGAGGATTGGGTGTTTTCCTTTTGCTAGTTTATGATTCCCTGGGTAAATGGCCAGAGATCCATCTCGGGTAAAAACCGTACAAAAGGGATTTGGCCTCCCCTTCATTCAAGGAACTGTGAGTCTCAGATTTGGGTGAGAGTTCATGACTCTACTATAGTGTCTCAGACAGGTTCACTAGTTCTGGAGTTTTTTGTTTGCTTTTGGTTATTGAAATCAAAACAGATCTTAGTGAGTTACCTGTTGATTTGAATTATTGAGTCTGTTTCACTAAATATAGACAGGGATTTCTGCCCATCACAACAGAGTCTGAGATTACCTAATATCCCATATCTACCTATTAGGATTGCTGCCTGTTAGGATCATCATATCCACTTTTATCTGGGAATTAACTGCTACTACCTGGATTCAGCCTTCCCCTGACTCAGCCTCCTATCACTTTCTGAGTTTAGGGAGTCCGCTTCAGCAGCAGGCTCTCCACCAAAATCCTTAGCCTGAGAAACAAGAACCACTAAAGTGATTAGTAATGATTGTGGTGTGCCCCTCACCAATCTATTTCTTGTGTCAAGAGCAAAGGGAGAATCTTCTGGGCCCAGTCAGGAGATATAAGAGCAGTATATTATATGAATAACAGTTTCATATAGTTTGAATAGAGAAAAGTGGTGAGAGAATGCATTTTTACCATAGCCTTCTCTTATTCCAAAGAACCTACACAAAGACAGCACCAGTTTCATTCTGGGAATAGCAATTTAATGTCAGTCAAGTACCATCATTTGTCACAGTAAGTTAATGCCAATTTAAGTGAGTTTAGTTTTCAATTTGTAATTTCATTTATTTTAGTTGTATAAGAACTATAACCATACAGAGTTTATAATTTTTATATTTATATGTATTTAAATAACATTTTAATAAAAATTATTTAAGGCAATACTAACTAATGGAGACTAGGTTATTGTTCCTTCAAAAAGTCCACGTGGTGGCGCGTCTGCCCCTCTTCACTATCTGGGGTTGATGACCAGCTATAGCTCTGGTACCGTAAACCACTGCCTCATCTTCCTGGCCCAGGGCATGCTCAGACAAGGCCAGGAAAAGTCACTTCTCCTCTTTGCTTTGACTCGTCTTTTTTGTGGTCCCCGGGTCTTGTTTCCTACCCTTCGAAGGGGAGACTTCAGCACTGCTCTGCCTCCACGAAGCCCTCCTTCTCATGGCCTGAGGGCTCAACCTCGGTGTAGGTGGAGTGGTTGGGGTGGTTGCGGAACTTCATGGCGGGCCAGTGGTGAGGTCTCCGCTGCGGGGGCACAGAGGCAAAGTCAGCGGACGTGATCCCACCTGTGGGTCCAAGACTCTCTCCCACAAGGGCCCTGGGGTGCTGGGGGCCTTCCAGGAGCCAGATGGCCTTCAGGGTCCCTCTCCCCAAAAGGCTCCCCACTGTGATCCCTCAACGATTGGGAAACCTACTGAGAGCCAAGTTGGAAGGAGGATATTTTATCCTTTACTGTATGGTCTGCAGAACTCACAGCTAAAACTTCAGCAACACACTGAATGGAGATCTGAGACTGTGGAAAGTGAGGGGAACAGCTAGGATGATCTGGGGGGGGACTCTGGAAATGCCAAGATAACTCTCCAGAGAGCATAGGTCCCGCATCAGAGTCAACTGGGGGGCTTATTAAAATGCAGATTCCTGGGCCTGCCTTAGACCCGCCCCATCAGAGTCCCTGTGGCCTGGGGATCTGCAGTTCCCAGGGTTACCCAGGTAGGCTAAGACTTCAGAATGACTGGCCAGGACTCAGAAGAAACAGGGGGCATCTAAGCAAAGAGGTGGGAACCACGCAGGCCTCTGGGTAATGAGGTCAGTGGGCTCGTGATCAACATGGAGGAGATTTCAGTCACAGAGGCACCACTGCTGTGCCCCCTATAGAGCTGGTAGGACGCTGAGTCTGGATGGCTGGGGCAGGAGCTGCTGAGCTCTGGGGCCCAGCGTGAAGGGGGCTGAGCCTTACTTCCCATGCTGCACCTCGGCTGGTTCTTCCAAATTCTGAGACATGCAACCCTGCAGCATCCTGAATTACAACTCCCAGACTGATCAACCCTTATTATTTGGCTTGCCAGTTTTTTTTTGTTTTTTTTTTTTTGTTTTAAAAGATGACCGGTAAGGGGATCTTAACCCTTGACTTGGTGTTGTCAGCACCACGCTCAGCCAGTGAGCGAACCGGCCATCCCTATGTGGGATCCGAACCCGGGGCCTTGGTGTTATTAGCACCGCACTCTACCGAGTGAGCCACGGGCCGGCCCTAACTAACTGAATTTTTAAAAAGTGTCTTCATATTTACTCAAGATTGAGGAACACTAACTAGTCTGCTTTCTTAATTCTGGGACCAATTAATGAGGATAAATTGATTGTAGGTTTTTAAATGGTATAATACTTAAGTTAATTCTTTTTGATTAGATTCTAATGAATTAGGATTCAGATACATTTCTCTTCTCATATTGCTCATTATTTATCAACTGCTTTTCATCAATACTGTATCCATAGTTGTCTCTTCTTTATCTTCTACAAGATTCAGAATTTTCTCTCTTTTAAAAACACCTTAATTTAAAGGCCCATTAGTTACAAATGAAATTCACTGTTCTTGTGGTTTGAGGAAAAGTTGAATAAATGTTTTTCCAAAAAATAGCTACCCTAGAGTAGGTTTTAAAAATGGGTACTAAGTGTTAACCCTTCAGATAGTTTTTTTGTGATTTAATACTTATTGGAAGTTCTAGATATAAATCTTTATTTTATGGAGTGCAGCTGGATTTGCTTTTCTTCCTATGACTCACCAGAGGCTCTTCAAAGCCTTTCATTTTTTTCTATTTTTGTGTACTCAAACTTCATTTTAACAAATACTTAAAAATAGCTTTAAAAGTTACTATTCCCCTGGAATGTCCTTGGAATGTTAATTTCATTTGCTTCAAAGATTTTTTTTTTAGCAAACTTAATTGGTTTTATTTCTAGTGACTCAAACTTCATTTTAACAAATACTTAAAAATAGCTTTAAAAGTTACTATTCCCCTGGAATCTCCTTGGAATGTTAATTTCATTTGCTTCAAAGATTTTTTTTTTAGCAAACTTAATTGGTTTTATTTCTAGTGTTGTGAGGCCAGAGATAGGTGTAATGAATATTCTATCATACTCTAAAAACTTCAGTAGTGTTTTTGAATTTTTCAAACATTGATAAGTTTTACAAACATACTCTTGTTAGTGTTTAATAATCACAGAGGCTTTTTGACAGGTGATTTCTATCAAATTGTTAAATATCGCCAAATAAATGAAATTTATTTTATTCTCAGAGTGAAAATGCCTTCGCAAATCTTCTACTTCATTACATTTTCTCTGACTTAAAGCTATTTATTTTGTGCTGTTGTATATTTAAAAGGTATGTCATCTAGTTTCACAAGACTAATATTACAGTATATACAAAGCTTTTATTAAAAACATTTTTATGTAGTTTGATTATTTAAAAATATTATCTTTTTTCACATACTTTTTATTCTCTAGTGACCATGATTAAAAACAAGTTTGACTATCTCACAACGGAGTATGCATGGTACATTTTTATTAGTACATAGAAATGAGTTCCAGAAATGAACATCTAGAAGTTGGTGGTCTTGGCCCCAGCATTTTAATCTAACTTTAAAAATACTTATGAACATACCTGGTCAACCTAGGAAAAAAACTGGGATGGGGCTTTCCCATCCTGGATGATTTTTACTATTTCATAGGATGAGTGAAAAAAAAAATGTTTTTGATTTTGAATGTATGTTAGAATAGTGGCTTCATTTGTTAAATGGTCACAATCCTGAGATCTTGATGACTTAATTTCTTCCGAAATTATATTGTATTTCTGATGATCTGTGTGTTGGTTACCCAATGAAAAATTTCTTTTAAATTCCTAGTACATATTATCCTACCACCTGTTTGTGTTTCCATCACTTTCATTCAGTAGTGGGCTTGGGAATGCAAACTGATTTTGATTTCAATTTGAAGTTCTATCTAATTTTAGTTTAACTTAATTACAGTGAAAGTGTATTATTCTATGAAGAGCACAGCAGTTTAGGGAGGCAGTACTGTATGATGTTATAGATAAGAACATGGGGCTTGTGAGTTTACCAATACCTGAATTTTAATTTCAATGCTGTCATTTCCTATTTGCATGAACGTCAGAATTCATTGAGTCTTATTACCTCATCTGTAAAAGAGAATTGTTATTATTTCTGTCTCACAGGATTGTAATGAAGATTACATGAGAAAGCATATTGTAAAATGTTTAGCTTAAATACTCAATAAATATAGCTGCTGTTATTAGCTTATGTCTTAGGTTAGTCATCTTTTTTTTCCCTTTGCCTAAGTTTCCTTGAAGGATAGTTTTAGGAGCCCACAGAAATATTATAGATGAAAATTATTTGAAAGGTATGGCTGCACTGTACAAATATAAGGTGGAAGTGGAGTATTATGATTGTTATTATCAGAAATAGTAGCAGTTAAAGCTGTGTGGTATAGTGGAAACAACAGTGTTGGAAGCAGACAGATCTGGCTTATGTCACTTACTACCTGCTATTTCAGCAAGTTAACTATTCAAGAGCTTCAGTTTTCTCATCAGTGAAAATAGAAATAATACCTATCTTATGGAATAATCATACCTTTATTGTTGTGAGGCTTATTGAATGAAAGGCTTAGGCAACAGGGCCCATCATAGTTTTCTTTCCTCCTTCCTAACTGGAGAATAGGAAATTTCCTTGGCAAAAATGATCATCTTTTTTGAAGCAAAATATAGATTAATTTTGTATTAGAGTTGATTATATTTTCATTAATGTATTGCAAGTAAAATAGGATTGACTAATGGGTTAGGTAAATGAAGAAAGTAGGGGTGCTGGTTAGCATACGGCCCTGAATTTGACTTTAGAACTTTTGAAGTGATTTAGTATTAAAGAAAGGAGTTCAAAATATGAACACAATTGGCTACTAGTGGATGTGTTATAAACCCACACAAAGTAGAAAATAGGGAGCTGAGAGTCTTTTAGGTGGGTAAGAATAATATATGTCAAGAGGTTTTGTAAACTCTAAGTCATATTAGGAATGAATAAGTTACTATCACTTTTTTCTCCCTTGCCATAAGTAAAAAGGAAAATCTGGGGATGGTAGATCTCACAAAGTCTTTCTTACTGGGTTTGGTGTATTCTTCCTCCTGGGTTAATTGGCTGCTATCTGATTAAGGAGCCATTGCTGTTACTAGAACCATACAGGAACTTAGCTGTCTCAATAGTTAGGAGCCTTAGAGAGTGATTAGATACGGTGATGCCCAGTCTAGCTTTATGGATTAAAAGGAAGGTGCCTGCCTCTTTTTATGTCTATCAAATCTTGAAATGTTATTGAATGACAGTTTGGTAAAGTTTCCTACAGTCAGATAAATTCTGTTCTTCTGTGATGTGGAGTCATTACACTCTTCAGTAACTTCCCATGTTCTGTAGGATACAGATTGGCTTATGCATGGCTTTCTTCCTCTAGTTGCTTCTCCTGCCACTTTCCACTCTAAGCCATAGCCACAGGAAATGAACCATCTGCATTCACACCTGGTAAAGCTCTGCTTAACCTTCAGGACTCAACTGAAGTGTTAGCTCCTTTGCTAAGCTAGGTTAAATTGCACATTTCTCCAAATTTTTGTCTTCTCAAATAATTAGAAGCTATGACACCACTGAGCTTGCATTCCCCCCTGGCCTCAATCTGCTGGTGTCAAGTGATGACTACTTCCTTTAGACTGGCCGTATGTTCTCCAGTACACCATTTCAGATGCTTCACTCACAGCAGGCCACTTCCTGGATTAACCGGCCTTGCTGGTGTCAAGTGATGACTACTTCCTTTAGACTGGCCGTATGTTCTCCAGTACACCATTTGAGATGCTTCACTCACAGCAGGCCACTTCCTGGATTAACCGGCCCACATGGCTCCTGTATTTTGGACGCTCTAACTTAGAAGTCTTTCCAAGACTGTGAACTTTCTGAAAGAAATGATTTTCTCTTTGTGTCCCCATTATCCAGCATGTACTTGACAGAGAAAGCCTTCAATAAGTACTCATCGAATTGAAATGGAGTAAAACCTTTCCTAATCAGAGAATTTTTCCATTTTCCTGACCTTTGCCTTAGTCATTACTTTACTTAGATCATCGTATTCATCTTACATATTATTCTTCATAGCATAGATCACCATGGTTGAAGATAGTGACCAACTCTTCCTGAATACAGAACAAGAAAATATGCATTTGAATTGTAACGGGCTTGGTTAAAATTAGGTGGGGAAACTTTTCCTAGCTACAGCAATTTTTAGGAAAGGATTACCACTAGATGCTATTTCATCCTTTTACTTTGAAGTCTTCCATGTGATTGGCATACACCTTGAAGACAGAGGGAAGGGCAACATGAAATTTTTTATGAGCCTGTGCAGTGCATAGTGAGTAATCAGAATGTTTCAGAAAATTTTGACTATATCTAATATACAGTATACAAATATATTAGTTTTAAGCCATTGTAGATTTAGACAGAATTGAGAACAAATTCTAATCAGCAGGTGCACAACTTCTACAAAAAAATGTGGAAATTTTCATTCCAAAATTTGTTCCTCTATTAAAAACAGCTGTCTCTAAATAGTACTCCATATTGTTGGCAAATTCATTACCAATGCAGAAACCAACTCCTGTTTCATATGATTGCGATTTGTAAAAATAGTTTAGATGTAAGCTATCCACAAACCATTTATTTATTTATCTATTTATTTTGTTAACAATCCTATCTAAATCCTTATATTTTGGCATTACACATGAGTGTCATAAATTTAAATTCTGGAACCTCCAAGCAGAAATACAAGAAAGGGCTCATTTAGGATGAAATGGCAAACGTTTCTAATAGGGAGAGCTCTCATTTTGGTTTCTGTCCTCCTGCCCCCACTCCTTGACCAAAAACCAAACTAAAACATCTGGGGTTATTTAGTCAGTATAACTGTTCTTAAAAGAATGGATCCCTAACCATAAAACTCTTTCTGGCATTGGAAAATGCTTTAGGATAGATAGAATTCATATGATTAGTAAAAATATCTTTGAATTCATAAAGGCTTTCTCAAATTATGAATGCATTTTGGGAGAATTGGAGACCAAGACTGATGGAATTGTTCATATGCTTTGGGAAGGAAATGATCCATTAGTCAATAAGTGTTGTTCCCTGGGCTTTTCCCTTAGAATATTCTCCAGTAAAGATAGCTAATTTCATGTTAAATGATAGTTGTTTCACTTTGAAAAACGTGCCAAAGGTATAAATTTCATTTTATTCTCTTTTCACATGTTTAAACAAGTGTTACTGCAATGAGACAAAAAGGAAACAGTGCCCTTCAAAGCCCCTATCTTCAGCCTCTGCTTTGTAGTTTTGTCCTTGAAAGTAAGACAGAGGATAGGTAGAGGGAGTAGTAGCTAAATTTTGAAAAAAACATTACTATCAATTGGAAGGTATACCTTCCAATTATTTATTGGCCCTCTAGTGTGTATTGAAACACAATGAGGAACATGTTGAAGTAAAAAGGGTTCCTGTAATAGAACTTAGAGTATTGTTGAGGAAAATAAATGTAAACATATGAAAGTGTAAATAATGTTGCAAGATAAAAACAATCATAATCGTTAGTAATTGCCAAATGAAGAGTTTAATGAAGTGTTACTGGAGTTCAGAGTAGATCCTATGGGCTGGCTAAACTAAGGGCTTTATAGAAGAAGAATTTTAAGAAGCTGCTTGAAAAATGGGTAGAATTTGTATAGATGGAAAATAGGAACAAATTGTTTCTGCTCTTGCCTTTAATTGGAACACCAAGTGTGGAAGTCAGGAAAAGCAGATTAGTATCATGTCAATTTTGAGTAAAAATCAGCAGTTAATGATGTGGGAGAATTTTAAGCTAATGAGCTCAAGACAACCTCTTGATGATTTCAGCATATTGTAAGTCCTCTTAATTCAAAAATTAAAAAAAGTTTAAAAAGTACTGGAAGGGCTTAGGGAAAGTGATCCATGATATTCATTGTGAAAGCAGCAATATTTTATTATTAAACTTGGACATTTCAAGCAGTTTAACTGAGGGAAGGAACACACACAAAGAAGCCATGTGTCTCTACTAGAGAAACCTTAACATTCAACTGAGCAATGAGCCTTCCAATAAGCTTTCAGAGATTCTGATCTTGCTTCTGTTTTTCTAAAGTGATTCTGTTTTTCTCAAGATCATGTTAATGAAGACATTATTATCATTCTTATCATTGTATTCTCTTTTCCCTGTCCTACTTTCTTTTATCACAAGTGGAGAATAGGCTTGTCAGTATGTTATTAATAAATTAACTATTAAAAAATATGCAAAACTGTGCTCATTACAATTAACAACTAGATATACATAGAGATGTAGAGATTATCAACCTCATGGTGAGTGGGCAAACATAGTCCTTGGGTTGTGTGGATTTTTTTCTTTAAAGTCAATCTGGTCAGGGTTTTAAAATAAAAATGTTTTTAAACTAAAAATGAATGACATTTTTTCAGGAACCTGGAGGAATCATAAAGAAAAGCAAACATTGCTGTATCAGACATGGTAATTTTATTTTTTCTATGAAACTAAAAAATCATGTAGGGCTTTTAGCATTATAATATGTAAAAACTCCAGTCAAAAGGGTCTAGTATGTGTTATTTGATTTTTTAAACAGAAATGAAAATTAATTTTATTTTTATATAAAACATGCCTGTTAGACAATACAGAAGTCTGTAAGGAAAAACTACCCTAATCTTATCACCAGACACAGTTAGCCTTAATATTTTGGGTTTATCCCATGCATGTATTTTTGTCACTTGCTTTTCTCTCTTAGCACTATATAGAGAATTGCTTTTAAAATTAATAAACATAATTTTTTTTTCTTTTTTTTGTCTTTTTTTCGTGACCGGCAACGGATCGCAACCCTCAGTGTCGCGCCCGTACCGGACCGGGACCAGCAACGGGATCGCAACCCTCGGTGTTGCTCCCGCACCTCGCTCAGCCAGTGAGCGGCCGGTCTGTATGTGGGATCCGAACCCTCGGCGGGAGCGCCTCCGCGCTCCCAAGCAGCACACTGTAGCAGTGCGCCACCGGGCCGGCCCAAAAATTAATAAACATAATTTTTAACAACTACATGATATTCTGTTATATGAATATACCATAATACAATTAATTATCCTCTTTTTTTGGACATTTTCCCCCCTAAATTGTTCACTGTTATAGATAGTACTGTGATGAAGAAATTTGCATGTATGTAATTGTACATTTGTTTGATATTTTTCCAGAGGATAAATTCCTAGATGTTGAATTTTGGGGATTAAGGGTATGCATATCTTCTTTTGGAAATAGTTTCATATTTTGATTTTTTGGAAGTGCCTGTCTTTCCTTATTCTTGCAACATTGGATATTGCTAATTTTTGCCAATTTGATAAATAGATTAAAAAAACTTGCTTTGTGTTGAATATTATTGAGACTGAGTCTCTTTTCTTATGTTTATTGGACAATTTTATTCCTTCTTTTCAAGTTGCCTATTTATATCCTTTGCTCATTTTAGTTGCATTATCTCCTTACTGACATATAAGAGCTCTTTGTATATTAAGGGTTTTACTTATTATAAAATGTTCTAAGTATTTTTTCCAGTTAAAAATTTTATCATGCCGGCCCAGTGGCGCACTGGAGAGTGCACCGCTTGGGAGTGCGGTGGCGCTCCCGCCGAGGGTTCCGATCCCATGTGGAGACCGATTCCCGCTCACTGGCTGATCGCGGTGCGGGCACAACACCGAGGGTTGTGATCCCGTTGCCGGTCCCCGGTAAGGGTTGCGATCCCGTTACCGGTCAGTAAAAAAGACAAAAAGGAAAAAAAAATTATCATGCATTTTTGCTGTACAGAAGTTTTGTGGGGTTTTTTTTAATCTTTTTATTTGGAAATAATTATAAATTCACAAGAACTTATAAAAATAGCAGAGAGGTCCCCTGTACCCATCATCCAGCTTTTCCCAGTGATAACATCTTTCAGAACATTACTAAAACCAGGAAATTGACATTGGTACAATTCTGTTAACTAAACTATAGACTTTATTTGGATTTCACCAGATTTTACATCCATTTGTTTGTGTGTGCGTGTGTGTTCTGTGAAATATGAACAATGTGTAGATTTCTATAATTGCCACAATCGAGATATAGAACAGTTCCACAACCATGAATAAATTTCCTAGTGCTACCTTTTGTAGTCTCATCCTCAACCCTTTCCTAACTCTGGGCACCCACTGATCTGTTGTTCAGCTCTATATTTTTGTCATTTTGAAGTGTTATATAAATGGAATAATACAATATATAACCTTTTGAGAGTGACTGTTTTCATTCAGTGTAATGTCTGTGTGATCTACCTAAGTTGTGCATGTCAGTAGTTTGTTCCCTTTTATAGCTATTTAATATTCCATTGTATGAAAGTACCATAGTTTATTTATCCAATTATCATAGAGGATATTTGGGTTGTTTCTAGTTTGAGCTATTACAAATAAAGCCACTATGAACATTTCTGCATAGGTTTTTATGTAAACATAAGTTTTCATTTCTCTAAGATAAGTGCTTGGGAGTGTGATTGTTGGGTGGTGTGGTATGGTAAGTGTATGTTTATAAGAAACTGCCAAATTGTTTTCCAGAGTAACTGTACTATTTTACATTTCCACCAGCAATGTATGAGAAATTCAGTTTCTCCAAATTCTTGTCATTATTTAGTACTGTCAGTATTTTTTATTTTAGCCATCCTAATAGGCGTATAGTTAAGATCTCTCTTGGCTTTAATTTCTTTGATGACTAATAATTATGAACATCTTTTCATGTGCTAATTTTCCATATTTACATCCTCGTTGGTGAAGTATCTGTTCAAGTCGTTTTGCCCATTTTTCATATAGATTGTTTATTTTCTGACTGTTGAGTTTAGAGAGTTCTTCACATGTTCTGGATACAAGTCCTTCTTTAGTTATGTGATTTGCAAATATTATCTCCTGGTCTGTGGCTCATCTTTTTGTCTTGTTAATGGAATATTTTGCAGAGTGAAAGTTTTTAATTTTGGTAAAGTTCAGTTATTGATTTTTTTCTTTTATGGATTAGGTTTTTGATGTGATATCTGAGAACTCTTTTTCTAGCCCTAGGTCCCAAAGATGTTCTCCTGTTTTCTTCTAATAGGTCAGTTTTAGGGGCTCTCCAATTAGCTTAGTTGGTTAGGGTGCAGTGTTATAACACCAATGTCAAGGGTTTGGATCCTCTTATTGGCCAATCACCAAAAAGAAAAAAAATTAAAAAGTTTTATAGTTTTATGTTTCACATATAAATCCATGGTCCATTTTGCATTGATTTTTATATATTGTATGAATTTTAAGTCAAGGAAGCTTTTTTTTTCTTTTTGGCCTATGGATGTCCAGTTGCTCCAGCACAATTTTGAAAAAGATTTTTCCTCCATTGAACTGATTTTGTACATTTGTCAAAAATCAGTTGTTGGTTTGTACTGACCCATTTTTGGGTTCTCTGTTCCATTGATCTGTGTCTATTCTTTTTCCAGTACCACACTATCTTCATTATGATAGCTGTATAGTAAGACTTCATATCAGGCAGAGTGATTCCTTGCATTTTATTCTTCCTTTACAAAATTGTTTTAGAATAAGCTTGTCTGTATCTGTCACAGTTGTGGTGGTCTCAGCAAAAGGCTGGCACCTCTCCAGCTTGCCTGTGTGTGGGACTGGCTCTGGCTGAAGCTAGAAGGTGACAGTAATTTTGGAGTGAGCTTCTGAAAATTCAATTCAGCAGTGTGTGGGAGAGAGAATTTTTTAGGGAATAGGAAGTGGTTCCTAATGTTAAACAAAGACATGACATCATTTTAAATCATTTTGTGGAAAATTTTCCTTTAGTGATAGCAATGCATAGAGTGTTTAGGATGGCTTTGTCCTGCTTGAAAGCAAGGGAATAGATGGGTAAAAGTTCTCAAGGACCCTTCTGTTGTTGTTTTCATTTTATCTACTGTTGTCAGGGACTTGGGTTTAGGTTTCTACAGCAACCATAGTCTGGACTACATAATACCAACACTGTGTGCATGTGGTGTTAACTCTGATGCCTTATATACTACATGTGGCAGAGTTACAGTTGCTATGGAGATCAATCTTGGGACATACTTGGTTGATAATGATGTCTCTCATATGTGGATTTTGTTGCTGAAAGAATATGATGAGATGATGCTACTGAGTTGACCAAGAGATGCATAAAACTGTTCATAATTTCTCTATAGCTTAGAATCACATATTTGAAAACTTTAAGTTATGCATTTGCTCACAAACATACTAAAATATGTGTGTGCGTGTTTTAATGTATGAATTTGATACATGGAAAATAGAGGGAAAACATGACTCTAAAGAACACATTATCAGGGCAGGCCCGCGGCTCACTCGGGAGAGTGTGGTGCTGATAATACCAAGGCCCCGGGTTAGGATCCCATATAGGGATGGCCGGTTGGCTCACTGGGTGAGCATGGTGCTGACAACACCAAGTCAAGAGTTAAGATCCCCTTACCGGTCATCTTTAAAAAAAAAAAAGAACACATTATCAGAGGAATTTGATAGACTCCTTCTCTTGGCTAGTCGACGCCATTTCTAAAACATACTGTAAAAATTCAAAGACTGAGTATCTTACATAATTTTAGTAGTCTTATAATAAAGTCAGTTGTGAGTAGAAAAGCAAAGGAAACACAGTTCTTCTTGTGAACTGCTCTAATTTGAATGTAGGTCCTTCAGGGTAACAGCTAGTAAGGACTTTTTCCTTGGAGCACTGTATCTCTGAAGAGTCTTTTGAACTCCACAAATGAAAAACATTGAGGAAGGAGAGTAATTTTATTTCTTCTTTTCCTTTGACAAAATGTTGGTTAAACTAGGACCCAACTCCCAGTCCTAGATTTAAGCCAGGATTTAAACTGTTGCTGTATGTTTTCCTTTCCAGAATCTTGGAAACAAATGTGATTTTCAGGTTGATATACATTTCTACCTTGGTTAGTGAAATTTATCAGTTATGAATTGCTGTACTAGAGCAGTGGTTCTCAACCCTGGCTGCATGTTAGTATATGGGGCTTTTAAAAAACACTGATGTTTGAGCTTAACAAAAATTAAATCAGAATTTCTGGGGATGTGGAGAAGGCATGGCATTGGTAATCTTTTTTCTTTTTTTTTTTTTTAGCTAACTACCCACTACTAATATACAACCAGGGTTGAGAACCACTGCAGCTAAGTATGTTTTACCTAGAATCTTACATTTTAGCTAAATTTATATATTAGGATGCACCAATAAAAGTAATTTGAATAATAATTAGAAAGGTCAGTCTTACCATCTATATTAGCTTCCTATTGCTGCTGTAACAAATTACCATAAATTTAGTGGCTTAAAACAACATAAGTTTATTACAAGTTTACTAACTTGTGTTCTGGATATCAGAAACTGTAATGGGTGTTATGAGGCTAAAATTAAGGTGTGGGCAGAGCTGCATTCCTTCTGTAGGTTCTGGGGGAATACATTCCTCACCTTTTCTCACTTCTAGAGGCTGCCCAACTTCCTTGACTCATGGCTACATCGCTCTGACCTGTGCTTCTTTCATCATATCTCCTTCTCTGACTCTGACCCTCTCGCCTCCCTGTGGTAAGGACCCTTGTGATTACATTGGGCCCGTCCAGGTAATCCAGGATAATCTCCCCATCTTGAGATCCTTAACTTAATCACATCTGCAAAGTCCTTCTTGCCACATAAAGTAGTATTCATAGGTTCTGGGGATTATGACATAGACATCTTTGGGGGCCAATTATTTTGGTATTTTCCTTCCTAGTCTTATTTAGTATGCATATTTTTATTTGAATGTAATCATTATGTACATATAATTTTCTATCCTTTTCTACTTAGTCTTCTTAACCATCATTTTAAATAGCTATATAGTATTGTACCCATGATTATATCATATCATATTATATTGTATTGTATTATGTTATACATATCTTTACCCTGTTGGATTTTTATGTTGTTTTAGATTCTTATTATTGATAGATCAAGTTGTGATAAATATTTTTGTTTATTAGACAGATTTCATTATGTGGGAGTGCTGAGCTAAAATTATAAATATTTTTATAGTGTTTTATTCAAATTGCCAGATTGCATTTTTGAAGAGTTCTAACCAATTTGGAGCACTACCCACAACGTATGAGAGTACCAGTGTTGGTCATTATCATTTAAAAAAGACTGTTATTAATTAGGTGAAAAATGTTACCCTGACTTTAATGTAATTTATTTGAACATTGGATTTCTATTTATTAGTTCCTCTTTGTGTATTTTGTTCATTTATATCTCATGGTCTCAGTTGTTTTCTTACTAATTTTTATGAGATCTTTACATAGTGAAATTATTGTCGTATGATACAGGTACTTTTTTTAAACACAAGTTTTTAATTTTAAATATTGATATCTGTTTATTCTTTGTGATTCTTCTGTTTTCTCTACACTTAAGTTTTTCTGCCTAACAAGGGTTTGCAGTAAATATCCAGTTCTGTTTTTTTAATTTCTTTCATGGTTTAGTCACTGCCCTTAGCAAATTGCTAACAAGCTACAAAATTTGGGGACTTGTGAGTCCACATCTAACTCTATGACTTACTGTACCAAAGCAAGTACCAAATTAATTTGGTTCCGTTTACATAATTATCAAAACTAGAAACAATTTTCTAAAAGGGCCGAAGAAGAAATCTAGCAATTTGAGCATAGTCCCAAGATGTTTGTTGTCCTTTGCTAGAAGGTTTATTCACCATGCTGTCATGTTGAGTGTTCATGCAGATAATTGAGAATTATGGTAAGCTATCTTAGTCCAGGATAAACAGACAGAATGCACTTTAATTACATTCTAATTTATTATCTGGTGAAAGTACCTTGCTAACAAATCAACCCGGATATGACTTATTGGATAGCCTTTGCACTTAGAGAAATAATCAGTCTGTAATCATAAACAACATAAACCATTCATCTTTTAGATTGCTGTCATATTTATTACCCTCAGATGCCTATGCCGAGTCTCTTTCCTGTTTGTTTCCCATCTCATGGCTCATCTTGCTGCTGTAAGTTGGAGTACTATGCTCAAAATTTTTTTCTCTTTAAATAAGGGTTAGGCACATGTCTGGGAGCAGAGTTCTGTCATTTTCCATAGGAATAAAATGCATTTCCCCCCAATAACAGTAAATAGAATAATAATATGTCACCATATTATACTAATATGTGATTATGCTACCCTGGTAAGAACTAGAACAATTCTAATTCTATAAAGAAATAAGATCAAGAATAGCTACCACATCCTTTGCTATCCTCTATTACTTCCCTCTAGTTCCAAAAAGAAGGTATGTAAATTAAACTAAAAAACAGCCAGCCTCTTGTTTCTTTCTTCTGAGACAACCTCCTGCAGAGAATTGATACCTGGGAGTAAATGTTACTAACTGAATGCAGTTCTCTGATGCAATACCTTCTTATAATTCTACCACTTAAGACTGATGGTAGAATGAACAACCTATGGTATTTGTTCCACAGAATGAGTTCTTTGAGATAGTTCTTGTTATCAGGCATAAATGCATAAGAACTCCTCCTTTCGTGGCTTTCCCCAGCTCTATTTGTCAGGAGTTTTTTTGTTTTTGTTTTTGTTTTCCCTTTTTGTCTTTTTTACTGACTGGTAACGGGATCGCAACCCTCAGTGTTGCGTCCACACCGCGCTCAGCCAGTGAGCGGGAACCGGTCTCCACATGGGATCCGAACCCTCGGTGGAAGTGCCGCCGCGCTCCCAAGCGGCGCACTCTCCAGTGCGCCACCGGGCCGGCCCAACCCAAATCTTTTTGAATGCTACTTTGTTAGGTGGGCTTTGGAGTGGAGCTGGGTGTGTGTGTGTGTGTGTGTGTGTGTGTGTGTGTGTGTGTGTGTGTGTAACGGGGTGGTACAAAACAGTGTAGAACAACTTAAGTAAATTTATAAACAGCCTCCCAGGTGGAGCTACAATAAAAAGTTGTTAATTGCCTTTATTTCAGACACCTTTTTTCCTCCTCCTCTACCTCAATGATTTTAGTTGAATCTACTGATCCTGCTTAGTATCTTTAGCAATCAAAGAGGATAATAATCCTGATCTGAGAGTATCCCCCCCCCTTTTTTTTTTTTGTCTTTTTGTCTTTTTCCGTGTCCGGCAACGGGATCGCAACCCTCGGTGTTGCTCCCGCGCCTCGCTCAGCCAGTGAGCGGGAACCGGTCTGTATGTGGGATCCGAACCCTCGGGCGGGAGCGCTGCCGTGCTTCCCAAGCGGCGCACTATCTGGTGTGCCACCGGGCCGGCCCCGAGAGTATCCCCTTTTTATGAACAAAGGTTTTACACCTAGAAGAGACCTCACCTAGTGCTTTTGGTATAATGCTGTCTCAACAAGTGTGCCTATAATCATGCATCTGGTAAATGGTAGAAGGGACCTGGAACTTCAACATTTTAGTGCTATATTATTATTTTTTTCATTTTTGGTCCAAATTGTGTTAAAATGGAAGGTAAAAAGATATTGGTCTATTTCACTACCTTATTTTTCCACATTGTAAATTGGTTTGGGCATGTAAATCAGTTTAGGTAGGCTTGGAAGTTCTTTCTGTTCTGAAGAGTTCTGCAGGAACTACAATTTATTTTTTTTTTTTTTATCTATGATGTGCTCTGTTATTCAGTTCTATTTGAGATTTTTAGTTTTATTTGGTTCAAATATGAGTGGTAAAATTGTGATGTAAAATCACCTTTCTTCTTTCCATTTTTTTCCTTTTTTTTTTTTTTTTTTAAAGCATTCTCTGAACTAGATAATATCTAAGTTATCATCCCTTGAGTTAAGATTCTATGATTATGTTCCTTGAATGCCATGCCCCACTCCCTGAATATTCTCCACCCTTACAGTCTCAGGTTTCTGGAGTTTCTAGTGGAGCATTCTCTTCAGGACTTTTTCAGCCCCAGTTTGGTTCTGACCAAGGCATTATCCCTGCTTCATTGACCCCTCTGTTTCCTTATAGCTATCTCCTCATAGCTTATCCTTATGTTATCTCCTCATAGCTAGATCCTGGGTGCTATCCCATCTGTGAATATCAGCAAGGATTAGGGGAAACCCTTGAATGCTTCACTTTCCTACCAGGGGAAGCCGATATACTTTTCTTGGTAATAACCCAAAAGAGAAATCACAATTAGGATTATGAGATCAGGTTGAGGGAGGGAGGAGGTGTTATCTTGACCACATGCAAAAGGAAGTATTTCTGAGCAGCCAGCACATTGTTTTGTGCATCCAGTTTAGGCAGCCACCTATTTTATCTAGCTCTCTGGCTGTGCTTGAGAATGTATGTATACTCGCATGGGCTAACACCAAGTCAAATCCTTCTCTGAAGTTATAGCTCAGTTTGCTTTGGAGAAAATTTATTTCATGTTTACTCTGGTTCCTGATATTTCCTATTATTGGCAGTATTTTCTGGATCTGTGCATTCTTAGTGTGAATTACTCAAGAACCTCCTCTGAGAGTATGTTTGAACTCCATTTTAGGAATAATTACTATACAGTTGTATTCTGAAATTAGTGTCATTTTGACCTTTAGGAAGACCTTTTAGAATCAAAGCCAAATAGCCATATTTGGCCATACTGGAATGTAAGTCCCACTTTGGCGTCCAGAGTTATAATTCTCCCAAAATAGATCTTGCTGAGATCACTAATGACTTCGATATCACTAAACCTAATGGATTTATTTTAGTCTTCATCCTAATTGCACTATTGACAGTTTCTCTTTTTGTAAAAAACACTCTACCTTTTTTTTTTTCTCCTAGCTTTCTTGCCATTCCTTCTCTGCCTCCGTGGCAGGCTTATCCAGGTGATTAAAATTTTTTTTTCAAGTTCATTTTATATCTATCTATCTATCTATTTATATATATATATATATTTTTGCAAGTATAGAACTAGAATCTTGTGTGTTAATACATATATATCCTCAAACAAAATGTTGAGTGAAGGAAGCATCATATAGCAAGATATACACAGTAAAATATCATATATATTGTATTATAAAACCTATGCAACTTTAGGAAATAGTGCTAGTGGTTATAACAACATACTAAAATTAGGGTAAAATATCATAAGAATTTTTATTACCAAATTTTTGTTAATGACTCCTCTTTGGGAGTGAGGTAGAAGACTAAGAATGATGAAGGTCTGCATAGGAGACCTCAATTTATATTTCTTTCTTTTTTTTTTTTTTTTAAAAGAAAAGATGCAAAGTAATATGGTGGCCATAAAAATGCACCTATCTGATCTCCTGATGCTCCAATTGCTTCAATCTGGAATTCATCAGTGAGTCTGTACTGAGGCCACACTTACCACAGGCTGCTCTAGTCAGTGACTGATATCAGCAGGAATACTAAGGAAAGATCTATGTGACTCTTCTCTTATCGGTGATTTTTGTCTCTAGAACTCCCTGTAGGACTTGCACAAACTTTCTTAGAAGTGCCTGTAGTATGTGGTATTCCTTCCTTTTCCTCCTTCCTTCCCTCCCTTTCTCTTTCATGGGTTCCAAACTGCAGTGTGATTCAATGGTGCTCCTAACCTCTTCTGGCTCACTCCAGTTTTTTCTCAACATAATTTTCCCCAATAAATCTTTTGCAGGCCTAATCCCACCTTGATAATCTATACAGAGGACCTAGATCTATTCTATATGCCACTTGTCTAATCCCTCCCCATCCACTCCCCCCCCCCAATCACCCTAGATTTCTTCTCTCCCTCTGAAAGAATAATGGTTACTCTGTAGATTTGCTGCCCAAATGATCTGTCCAATGCTGAGAGGCATGATCAGGTCCCCCAATACAATCATAGAGCAGATGTCTCTTCTGTCACTCTGAAAAGAGCTTTGTGGAGAGAGACATCATCCTCCTTTCTTTATCTTTGCTGGTGACTCTTCTTGTGTCAATGCACTCCAGTGGCTGGCAGATCACCTGCATAGTGGTTGTGGCATCAGGCTGCCTTTGTGGGAGCCATCATTATCATGGTGGCTGTGGTGGGCCAACCACATGGAGGAGATGATTTTGGCGTGCTCCTTGGTGCTGGCAGTGTGCCTGGTTGTGGAGAGTATCCGATCCCCAGCTCCATACCCTGGGTCCTCGGACGGGACCCAAGGCACTGGCAAGCTGTGCTTGGTTGCGGAAGGGGGATCCAGTCCCTGGCTGCATACCCCGGGATCCCAGGCAGGCCCCAAGGCACTGGTGTGGTGTGCCTGGTTTTGGAAGGGGGTCTGGTCCCCTTCTCCATGCTCTGGGACCCTGGGTGGGCCCCGAAGCATTGGCAAGGTGTACCTTTCTGTGGGAGGGGGGTCCGGTCCCCAGCTCCATACCCGAGGACCCAGGCAGGCCCTGAGGCACTGGTGTGGGTAGTCTGGTTGTGGGAGGGGGGGTCCAGTCCCCTTCTTCATGCCTCATTTCCCCTGGTGGGCCCCAAGGCATGGATGGTGTGCCTGGGCTGGAACTAATCATTTTGTCCTTTGCTTACTTCTAACACAGGGGAACTTCTTGTGGGAACCAATACTTGAGCTGTGTGGTTGAGTAAATTGCTGCTTTGCTGCTGTTTCCCTAGGGAAGGCTTTTTGTGCAGCTCGGGGTTTAATGGTTGACTTATAGGTATTTCCAGCTCTCCCGATACTCTGTGCCCCTGGGTTGTGTACAAACTCTGATCTGGGCCTGAGTGTTTTCATCAAACTGCACCCCATGTAATTCTGCATTCCCAACCAGTCTCCTCTGAGTGGTCCTGCACTGATTGGGGGGCAGATCGACTGTCCTTTCTGTGTCAGTGTTCTCCTGGTGGGCTTATCTCCCCCACCGCCCATGCTCCAAACACTTCCCATGGGACGGGCCCAGTGCCGGTCCCTTGCGTTGACTCACCAACCTCTGAATGGCTCCCCTTTTTCAGCTGTTCTGGCTTCTCGCTCCTGCATGGGTCCACAGGAACTCTAGTAGTGGTCTTGCTGACCTGGGGACCACCAAAGTCCTCTTCTCCCCTGCCGTCTCCAAGTACCTCCATCCAAAGGGCACAGCTGCAGCTTCTGCTGGCTCCTGCTCCATGTGCTCCAGCATTAAAGCAGCTACAGCCTGAAATGCTGAGAGCAGTTTTTTCTTTCTCTCATTGTGGTTTCTCCTGCCTTCATGAGTTCCATAGGTCTCTCCTCCTCTTCACCTGAGCTCCAGCGGCCCCAGCTAGGCTGATTTTACATTTTTATAGTTGTAGATTCGTTGATTTGTGGGAGACTGTCTATTCTGCCATCTCAACTGGAACTCTATCTTGCTTCCTATCAAGATTCTCTCTTTGTCTTTGAGCTTTGCTGGTTTGACTGTAATGTGTCTTGGAGAAGATATTTTTTGAGTTGAACCTGTTTGGGGATGTTTGAGCCTCCTGGATCTGAAGGCCCACATCTATCCCTATGCCTGGGAAGTTTCCTTTGTTATTTCATTGAATAGGTTTTCTGTGCCTTTTCCTTTCTCTTCCCCTTCTGAAACACCCATGGTTTGAATGTTTGTGCACTTAAGGTTGTCTGCTAGCTCTCTTAGATTTTCTTCATTTTTTAAAATTATTTTTTCCTTTTTTTTATCCACCTCGGTTATTTTGAAAAGACTATCTTCAAGATAAATTTTTTCTTCTGCTTGTTCTAGCCTCCTGCATAAGCTCTCAGCTGTGTTTTTTATTTTGTTGAATGAATCTTTCAGTTCCATGAGTTCTGTGACATTTTTTTTAAGGTATTAATCTCTTTGTAAATTTCCTCCTTCATATCCTGGATTTTTTTACCTCATTTCATTATGTTGTCTGACTGAGTCTTCTCATATCTCAGTGAGTTTCCTTAAGTTTGTTGCTCAGAATTCCTTTTCAAAGGTTTCCTGCTTGAAAAGGTCTGGTATTTGAGAATGACTGTATTCTTTTGGTGGTGTCATATTTTCTTGGGTTTTCATATTTCTAGTATTTCTACATTGATGTCTGGTTATCTGGTAAAGCAGTTGCTTCTTCTGTTACTCTGGAGTGAGCTTTGAGGAGAGACATCCTCTTCTTTTTCTGGTCTCTGCTAATAACTTTCCTGTGTCAGTGCAGTCGAGTGTCCGGCAGGCTGCCTGCATGGATGCTGCTGTGGTTTCAAGCCACTTTTTTGGCAGCTGTGGTGGTGGTTATGGTGGACCACTCCTGTGAAAGTAGTGTTTTCGGCATGCTCCTTACCTGCTTCTGGGCAGAGGGGCTGTGGCCCTCGCCTCCTTGCCTAGGACCCTGGGCATGTTCTCTTGCCTGCTTCTGGGCAGAGGGGGCTGTGGCCCTCGCCTCCTTGCCTAGGACCCTGGGCATGTTCTCTTGCCTGCTTCTGGGCAGAGGGGGCTGTGGCCCTCGCCTCCTTGCCTAGGACCCCATGCTCTCTTGCTCTCTTGCTCTCTTGCTTGCTTCTGGGTGGAGGGGGCTGTGGCCCTCAGCTCCTTACCTAAGACCCTGGGTGTGCTCTCTTGCCTGCTTCTGGGCAGAGGGGGCTGTGGCCCTCAGCTCCTTACCTAAGACCCTGGGTGTGCTCTCTTGCCTGCTTCCAGGTGGAGGGGGCCATGGCCCATGGCTCCTTGCCTAGGACCCCGGGTGTGCTTTCTTACCTGCTTCTGGATGGAAGGGCCTGCAGCCCATGGCTCCTTGCCTAGGACCCTAGGCATGCTCTCTCGCCTGCTTCCGGGTAGAGGGAGCTGTGGCCCTCAGTCCAGGTGATTAAATGTTGAAATGCCCTCTTCACTCTATTCTCTCTTCAGTTTATCCATCCATATTCTTCCGTTACCAGAAGCAGTCTGCATTAGTCTAATCCACCCACTTGTCTTCTTTCCAGTCTATTCCCCACATTGCTGAAGGACACAAAGATAGAGGTGAATGTATCAAAAAACATACCATGTTCTTGAATAGGAAATCTCTGCATTATAGAGTGTCCATTCTCCCTGACTTAATTTATAGATTAAACTGATTCCAATAAAAATACTGGAAAAACTAATGGTAGTGTACATACTGGACTCTGAAAAACCTTAAAAGAAAAGAGTAACAAAGGGGAAACTAGCCCTTCCAGATATTAAAACATAATATAAAGTTTCAATTAAAGCAAGGTAGTACTGGTACATGAATAGACAAACTAATGGGGCAGAATTGAAAATTCAGAAATAGACTAGAAAATATAACAGCTTAGGATATGGAAGAAACAGTATTTCATATCAGTGGAAATAAGGATGGACTCTAATAAATGGTATTGGCACAACGTCGTAGTCATCTGGAAAAAGAGAATATTAGGTCCATACATAACGCTGTATACTAAGATAAACTCCAGATGGGTCAGAGATTTAAATGCAAAAATTGAAAACTTGGAAGAATTTAATTATAACCTTAGAGTTATAAAGCCTTTCTAAAATTATGACTCAAAACCCAGAAGTCAAAAGTTTGGTAAATTTGCCTTTAAAATATCTCTGTGACCAAAAACCACCATAATCAAAGTCAATAAAGAAATACAAGTTGAAGAAAAAAAATTGCCACTTATATTACAGGCAATACATGTATATTATATATATATATATAAAACTTATGTGTAATATATATAGCTCATAGAAACATACTAGAAACATGAGCAAAGGACATGAACAGAGAGTTGCTAGGAAAGGAAGTATAGATGGCTCTTAAACATATGAAAGGATGTTCAACCTTCCCTAAAAAAAAGAAAAATGCAAATTAGAACTGCAATAAGGTATGGTTTCTTACTCATCACATTGGTAAAAACCCAAAGTTTGGTGATTCATTTGGTTATTCATGTTTCGTACATTGTTTCATACATTGTTGGTAGGAGTACAAAATTTAATTTAATATCTGTCAAAAAATTACAAATGCATTACTGTTTGACCCAGCAGTTCTGCTTACGAGATTGTCTGTAAGTGCAAAGTCCAATAGCAGTTGGTTGGGCTTTTTCTTCTCATCCACAGGGGATTGGTTAAATAACCCTTGGTACATCCAAACAGTAGAATGTGACACAGTTGCCAAAAAGTGAAAAAAAAGTAGAGTACAGAATATTATGCAGAACATGCTATGTTTTGTGTAAGAAAGAAGGAAAGAGTATGTGCATGCATGCACATCTGTGTATTCATATCAGGATACGTGTACTACAGAAGATTAAGATTCATTACCTGTGGGGGTTGAGGAAATCACGTAGTGCAGGGTGGGAGTGAGACCATGTACTTTTTTATTGTATGTTCTTTTGATTTAAAAATGTATAAAAATACCCACAAATCTGATCACCCTCTTTTCCCCTTTTCCTAACTTCAGCAGTTTCTGTTGCTGTGAGCTTTGAGACTTCTAATGAGAATGGCAAGGCCCTGGATATACTGTTTTTCATCCTCACCTCATAACATGCTTCCCCATTTTCTGCCTGCTTTGGCCACATTGGCCTTTTGTCTCTACCTCTAACTCTATCACAGGACCTTTCCTCATGCTCTTCCCCATGCCTGGAGACTTTGCCTAGTTAAACTTGCTTATCCTTTGATCTCTACAAAATGTTATGTCCACAGAGAAGCCTGTCTGGATATCAGATTTTCCTTTTGCATGCATTAGTAGCTCCTTGTTCATCTTCTTTAAAAAGTGGTCATAGGGGCCGGCCCAGTGGCGCACTGCTACAGTGCGCCGCTTGGGAGCGCGGTGGCACTCCCGCCGAGGGTTCGGATCCCACATACAGACCGGTTCCCGCTCACTGGCTGAGCAAGGTGTGGGAGCAACACCGAGGGTTGCGATCCCGTTGCCGGTCCCGGTCCAGTACGGGCGCGATCCCGGTCCAGTACAGGCGCGACACTGAGGGTTGCGATCCGTTGCCGGACACGAAAAAAGACAAAAGGAAAAAAAAAAAAGTGGTCATAGATGCAATTGTACATTCTTTATTGAAATTGTTTAATATCTGTTTCTCCCACTAGAAAATAAGCCTCACATGGGCAAGGACTATGTCTAATTTGGAGATGAAAGTACCTATTTCATAGGGTAGGGAGGATTAAATGAGATGATAGTACATTTGTATGCTTAGCACAGTGCCTAACACATAAGCACATAATGTTAGTTAGATTCTGCTATATGTTGTTTTGTTTTTAGTGGAAGGAAATGATATTGTTTGTGAATAAATTAATTGGATAAAGTATAAGGAAGAATTCTGACTCTACTTGGCCAGAGAAAGGATTACCTTGGAGAGGAGTTGCTAGTCTTTTTGTGAGAAGAGAAAGAGAAAATAGCTTTTACTCTTCTACTATTCTTGGCTCCTGTATCAAGTCAAACTGTAAGGAAGCAGCTTTTTGCCAAAAGATTTTTCCTCCTTTTCCAGTTACATTTCTTTGTTTTCTTTTCTTCTGTTCTGTTCTCTTTTCCTTTCTTCCTTCCATCCTTCCTTCCATCCTTCCTTCCTTCCTTCCTTCCTTCCTTCCTTCCTTCCTTCCTTCCATCCATCAAATAGCAAGCAGTTTCAAAGAGAAATTTTCAGTAGTAATCTGGGAAAATTGTACAAACAATTAAAAGTCTATGTTTGTTGTATCAACCAAAGTTGTAAAAATTAGGTAAAACTCAAGACAATGGGATCCAAGATCATACAATAGACATTTTGTGGTAGCATAGGGAACAAGTTTAATGTGAATCATTGGGGTCGTATTTCCTATCACGTAATTCGTAGGGTAGCTTCAAAGAGTTTTAAAAATTATATACTAGCTGCTTAGTATTTTCTTCCAGTGTTCTCCAGTTACCATGGCCTCATCTCGGTTCCTGACATTTTGAAAGTTGGTAGATTATTTTAACATATACCTTAAGTGCCAGGTTTTTACTTTTTATACATTAAGTAGGTATTAAGAAAATTGTCTTTTCAGTTTATTCCTTTGGTTTCTTTATTTTACTGTGCATTATTTGAATGCCATTTGCTGCCCTGCTCTCAGGGATTTGGAGTTCTTAGATCCAAACTGAGATACATAAACTAGGAAGTATTGTTTCCTGTCATTTTCTTTAAGAGTTTGAAGGACGTGCATGGAGCAGAAAGAACAAACTGGGGGTCTTTAGGCTATTTAGGGTTCTCAGATCCATTTTGCTCACCTTATAGAGTTATGTTAAAAAAATCTGAATTTCCAACCTCTTTTGAAAATTCAAATGGCCTGGTAACAATGGGAAAATTTAGAATACATGGTGACAGTGAAGAGACAGCATTACCACATGACAGCAATTGGCAATGCCTCTGTCTGTGTGGCAGAAGCGCTCCAGGTTGCCACTGCTTTCATTTTCTGCTCCCCAGATTCATCTCACTTCCTTCATTCATTTACATTCCTTCCCTGGCCTGTGGCTTCTCTAGGCATTTGAGATTGTGACTCCTGGCATAGAGGGGTAGGACACTACCAGGTAAAGAGCAAAGGAGGCTAAAATCAGTAGTCTACTGAGCTAATTCAGTTACACAGTATCAGAGGACTTCTATCCCTATGGCATGTCCTTGGGACTCCTGAGGGAGCCCTTGGCCCCTCTTCTGGTAAATGAGATTTAAAAAAAATTTATGTAGCAGTTTTAGTTTTATAGAGAAATTGAGCAGGAAGTACAGATAGTTCCCACACCTTCCCTCCACCCACATATACAGTTTTTCCTACTATTGACATGTTTACATTAGTGTGGCACATTTATTACAATTATGAATCAATATTGATATATTATTATTAACTTAATTTTGTATTAGGGTTTCTTCTTTGTATTGTACAGTTCTGTGGGTTTTGCCTAATGCATAATGTCGTGTATTCATCATTACAGTGTCATACAGAATAGTTTGCTGCCCTAAAAATTGTTTGTGCTCCACAGAGAATCCCTCCCTTTTCCCCTGAAACCCTGGCAACCACTGATTTTTTTTTTCCTCATTACCTCAAACATTTATCATTTCTGTTTGTGGGGAATATTAAAAATTGTTTCTTCTAGCCAATTGAAACTATACAATAAATTGTATTTAATTATAGTCACCTTGTAGTGCTATAGAACACTAGATAATATTCCTCGTATCTAGTTGCACTTTTGTATCCATTAACCAACCTCTCACCATACTCTCTCCCCCCTACCCCTTCCACCCTCTGGTAACTGCTGTTCTACTCTTTACTTCTATGTGATCCACTTTCTTAGCTTCCACATGTGAATAAGAACATGCGGTATTTCTCTTTCTCTTCCTGGCTTACTTCACTTACCATACTGTCCTCCAAGCTCATGGCAATGGATGTCTTGTAGAAATGAGTATAGGACAAGTTTTACCTCTAGTGTTGTTTTCTGGAGCTTTCTGTAATTCTTCTAAAATTGTTGAAATATGTCACCTGTTGGTAAAAAGTGTTTGAATTTTTTTTTCAAGAAAAGTTTTTAAGGAGAAATAACTCATAATAACAAGTTGGTAAATGGTATAGAAAACAAATTCCTCATACCTCCAAAACTCTAATTTTTTTTTTTTTAACTGTGGTAAAATGTACAAAATGTAATATTTGCTATTTTAACCATTTTTATGTGCTCAGTCCAGTGGCATTAATGCATTCACATTGTTTTGCAACCATCACTACTATCAATTTCTAGAACTTTTTTGTCATCCCAAACAGAAACTGTACCCATTAAGCAATAACTTCTCATTCCCTCCTCTCCCTCTGGCACTGATAACCTCTCTTCTATTTTCTTTCTGAATTTGCCTATTCTAGGTACCTCATATAAAGGAAATGATACAATGTTGCTCTTTTGTGTCAGGCTTACTTCACTTAGCATAAGGTTTCGTGGTTCATCCATGTTGTAGTATATATCAGAATTTCATTCCTTTTCATGGCTGAATAATGCTCCATTGTATGACTGTACTACATCTTGTTTATCCATTCATCTGCTGATGGACCAAAACTCTTTTGACTACACTGCACCCCTCTATCAATGGCTAAATAGGAGAGCAGATTCTTTTTGGTTTATTGTCTTCATTGGTACTTTGGTGTTCTTCCTCTCTAATCTTTCCTGGATCTTTGCACCAGGAGAGATTAGAAAGTTAACATGACTTCTGGTCATTGTGAACCCAAAGCAGTTCTGCTTTCTTTGGCCATTAGTGAAGCTGTTTATGAAATTGTTCCTACCCTACTCACCTGCTTAATTTTAAGAGTACAACTTGGTTGTATCTGACTTTTGGTTCTTCTCCTGTGAATTAGACCTTCTTGATGTAGCCCCTAGATTTCTGAAGGGCTTAACTTTCTGTTCTCCACTGTGTCACTTAACTAATGAGCTGTGTGACATTAAGGTACACTTATTCTCAATTATGGAGAATTTGTAGTAGAATATATTTCAGGTTTCTTCTAACTGTCATATTTTGCCATTCAAAATGTGCTTTTTGTTATCAACTTGGTGATAGAAGCAAAAATTGATTAAAATCTATTTAGGAGTTTGTGGATCAAATAAAATTATATATCAGAAAGTGTGTGGTAAAGGTGGTTTTGTCATGATTAAGCTTATAAAAGGTTTCTGTACAAAGTTGTTGGGAACAGAGTAAATTAATTCCTTACTGCATATATGAGTTTGACAATATAGTGAGGAAGGGATGAGTTTAAGAATAGTTAACTGGGCCTAAAATAGTAAGAAAGTACTATCTTTTTCGAGTATTTTGAAAAGTCAACAGATAACTTTTGGAAACAATTTTAGTACACTTTACAATTTTTTGATATACACACAAAAGTTACTTTTATTACTTTCCTTTGGGCCTGTTTGGGCAGGATACCTGACTGATTTTTTTGCTTTGTTTTGTTTTTATTAAAAAAGGACTAAGCTTTATTGACAAACTGCTGCAGACATTTTGACATAAGTTTAAGCTACCTGTTTAGACAGAATTACACATGTAGCATTTAATCTTCTGAGAGCAAAATGGGAGGATAGTACAAATCCAATTAGGAGCTGAATTTATGCATGAAGTGGATTTTGATTCCTTTTTCATTCAGCTGCAGTGTCCCATTTTATATCATGTTAGTGTCCAGACATACTTGATTAACTACCTTGGAAATAGTTCAATACTGACTACTGTTAACTTAAGAAAATGATCAGCTTTTGGCCTCAGTGTCAAATGAATTTTTCATGGAGTACAGAGTCTCAGATGGACAAAATGCTGTCTTTTTTAAATACTGAAGTTTTAATTATTACTACTATTACTGAAAGATTGTTTATGGCTATAAAACTCTGGATCAAATTCAATTCAGATGGCCAGCTCTCTCCCCCACCGTCTTAAAAACTTACTTCTGCCTTAAGTTATCTCTCAAGATATGTCTGAGTCTGGATTTCAAAAGACACATAATGAAAAATTCAGTTTTACAAACCTAATTTTGTTATTGTTTTTTTTTCCAGTTGCTAATTACAATTTGTAATGATGAACATGCTAATATTATTGATTTGAACATCACATACTGTACACAAATACAGTCAACTCTGTATGCATAAATATGTATGTATGTATGTATGTATGTATGTATGTATGTATGTATTTATTTACATACTGTACACAAATACAGTCAACTCTGTATGCATAAATATGTATGTATGTATGTATGTATTTATTTATTTATTTATTTGGTGACTATTGTAAATGTGCTTGCTTTGTTTATTTCATTTTCTACTAGTTCATTATTGAAGTATAAAAACACTACTGATTTTTGTGTGTTGATTTTGTATCCTGCAACTTTAGAGAAATTGTTTATCAACTCCAAGAGTTTTTTCTAGAGTCTTTAGGTTTTTCTATATATAATCATGTCATCTGTAAACATATAGCTTCATCTTTTCCAATTTGGATGCCCTTTATCTCTTTTTTTTTTTCATTAAATTTTTATTTTGTCAATATACAATGTATATGATTATTATGGCCCATCACCGACACCTCCC
>NW_007728012.1:9982-31446 GCF_000696425.1 Galeopterus variegatus | reverse complement strand
CGCGCCCGCACCTCGCTCAGTCAGTGAGCGGGAACCGGTCTGTATGTGGGATCCGAACCCTCAGTGGGAGCGTCGCCGCGCTCCCAAGCGGCGCACTGTAGCAGTGCGCCACCGGGCCGGCCCCTCTCTTGCAGCTTTTAAGATTCTCTCTCTGTCTTTGAGTTTTGCCAGTTTGACTATGGCATACCTTGGAGAAGACCTTTTGGGGTTGAATACGTTTGGAGATCTTTGAGCTTCCTGGATCTGAAGATCTGTGATTTTTTCCTATACCTGGGAAGTTTTCTGCCACTATTTTGTTGAATATGTTTTCAATGCAATCTCCTTTTTCCTCCTCTTCCCGAATACCCATGACTCAGATATTTGAGTGCTTAAGGTTGTCTGATATCTCTCTCAGATTTTCTTCAATGCTTTTGATTCTTTTGTCTTTTTTTTTGTCTGCCTCAGTTATTTCAGACAGCCTATGTTCAAGTTCAGAGGTTCTCTCTTCAACTTCCACAAGCCTGCTGGTTAAACTCTCCGTTGTGTTTTTTATTTCGCTGAACAAATTCTTCAGTTCAGCAAGTTCTGCTACATTTTTTTTCAGGGCATTGATTTCCTTGTACATTTATTCTTTCAGGTCCTGTATACTTTTCCTCATTTCATTATGATGTCTACCTGAGTTTTCTTGTATCTCATTCAGTTTCCTTAGAATTATCACTCGAAATTCCTTGTCAGTCATTTCAAGGGCTTCTTGTTCTATAGGATCCTCAGCTTGAGAGTTATTATCCTTTGGTGGTGTACTTTCTTGATTTTTCATATTTCTGGTATCTTTTCTTTGATGTTTATTCATTGTGTTAGGGGGCTTCACAGTCCACTGGTTTGACACTATTGTCTGACTAAGATGTTGCTGAGGTTGCCAATTTGGTATGGCTATCTCAGTGACTGCTCAGTTGGCCACTAGTGCCTTACATGTGTGGTTGCCTTGGGTCTTGGGCCTCTCTGGGGAGCCACCTCTCTGGTCAGCTTGGACTCCGTCGGGCTGCTGGGTCACGGGGCGGTACCACAAGGTGTGTGGTCTCTGCCGAGTTTCCACCTCCCCTGCTGGACGTCTCCCTGGTCCGTGTGCTCGGGGCTAGGCTGAATTTCAGAGGCTTCTCTCACCTGGCTTCTGTCCTGGGACTTCTCTTAAACATTCGCAGTCTCCATTTGATAATGTTGACACAGAAGGTGTTAGGTTTTCCTGGCTTTGGGTTCCAGGACATGCCTCTGACTTTCCTGCCACTCCCTGAGGTCTCAAGCCCCCTCCTCTGGGTTCTTCCCGGTCACGGAGTCTCCTCAGACACCGGGCAGCGCAAGCGCCAGCAGCACGACCAGTGCAGCCACCATGTCACTGTCCACGTTCCGCCGCCGTCTAGCGTTGAGCAGACCGCAGTTTCAGAGGCTGGGAAGTCCAAAGTCCAGTGAGGGCCTTGTTCTTGGTGGTGTCTCTACAGCTATGCAGGGTGTCACATGGTCGATGGCTTGAGTGAGAGCTTGTTATTGTTGTTTTTTAAAGTCAACTAACGTTATAAATTGAATCAACTATTTAATTCATGAGGATCTTTCATATTAAAATTTAACTTTAAAATTCAACTGCCATGTGCTTTCAAAGGAAACATTGTTAGAAATATCTGAGCTCACTTTTACATGGTGGCACTTACAGTTGTTAACATTTGTGATTTAAATCTTGAACATCCCTGAATTTTGAAATGTAGTGTAGTTTGGGATTTTGCGACTACAACTTTACAGGATGCCTCAAATCAAACCTAAGAGAAAGTTAACAAGCCTTTACTTCAGAACCTTTAAGCAAGCAATCTCACTTTTGAAACTCACAGGAGGAGGGTTTTTTTTTAACTCAACTTATTTTTTATTATAAAAGATACACTTCTGTTTGTATTTAAACAACAAAGAAAAAGTATCTACACACTTAAAAAATTAATTTAATATTCCTAAGTCCATTTAACTCACTTAAAAATGCTGCATACAGAAGCCAGAGTGCAGAGTTAAGAATGGAGTAAGGTGGGGAGAAGGGGACCACAAAGAAAAACATGTAGACAATTACCCACTGTTGTGGGTAAAGCAATAGGAATCCTGGGAGATACAAGAAATCAGTAATAACTTTGCTCATAACTGATATTTTCCTCTCATGTTTGTTTTTTGATAACAGTCACATAGGTGCTGTCCGTATGCTTCCTATGCTGACCTAGCTGGAGGTACCTTCAGCAAAGGCCTAGTCCCATTTCAGTCATCTTGACCATAAACTTCATAAGACTCTTGAACCTCCCTATGTCCATAGTCATCATGTCCTTAGTCCCCTTGGCTGTTAGAAAAGAGGTGGAAGAGTCAAAGGCAGATCCTGATAAAGTGATAAAGCTGGTATAGAACAGTAGTTTTCTGTTCAAAAACTTCTTGATTCAGCAATTTTCAAAAGCAACCAACTTTGGGAATCATTATAGAGTAGTGTAGAGCTAGGGCTGGGTCTGGAGCTCACAGACCCCTCAAGCCCATTGTCCAGACTGGGTCACAAACCCTTCACACGCAGGTCTACGAGCTAGCTAACCAGAAGAAGGGTCCTTGGAGCCTTGGTTGAAGAAAAAGTAATCTTTGTTTTTGCACACACATGTCTAGGACCTAGGCAGTCCAAAGAGAAACTCAGAACCTCAACTGCTACTGGCCAAGTCCAAAGAAAAACTGAGCAGCTGCCGGCAAAGTAAACATGCTCTCTTTTTAGATGTGAGCTCTCTGCTGGCCGGCAGTTCAGGACCACTGCTCCACACAACTCTCGAACACATGATAGCAACAAAACTAAAAAGATACACTGGCACATATGTGCACTAACTCCACCCCTCCACACAATTTGTTTACAAAGAATGTTCTGCACCACATCCAACCAGACCTAAGGTGAGGGGACCTGACTAAACTGTTCTGTTTTCCCAACAAGTAGTTAACTTTTTAGTTTACCAAGAAAAAATTATAAAATTATAAAAAATTATAAAATTATCTATTATATTTCATAAAAGGAAGAAAAAATATTCTAACAGTAAACTGTAGGAATTATCTCAGAATATAGGACAGGTTTTAAAAATTGAACAGCACAATATATTATTATTTTTCTTATTTTTTATGCACCATTGTAAACTTGGTTGTGAATCAGTGTTTGGGGATTACTGGCAAAGATACAAATGTGTCTGAAACTTAGAGGAAGGGAGGATCATAATTGCCCAGAGTGGTCAAGGATGGGAAGGATGAAGGAAGAACTGATGCTTGTGAGAGGGCCATACTTGGGAAAGGAAGTTTTTTTGTTGTTGTTTTTGGGGTTTTTTTTGTCTTTTTTGAGACCGGCCGCACCACGCTCAGCCAGTGAGTGCTGTGAGCGCATCGGTCATCCCTATATAGGATCCGAACCCGCAGCAGGAGCGCTTGCTGCGCTCCCAGCGCCGCACTCTCCCAAGTGCGCCACAGGCTCAGCCCGGGAAAGGAAGTTTTCAGAGGAGTGAAAATGATGCAGTGTTTTTAAATATGCTGTATATACTGGTTGAAGTTCAGTAAGCAGTTAAGTTAGACCTGGAAATAAAGATTTAGACATCTTCAACCTTGAGGTGACAGTTGCAACCATGAAAATAGGCAAAGTTTCCTGAGGGAAAGTGTGTGGTAGATAAGGCAGAGGTTACCTTGTGAGCAGTTGAAGATGTGAACTCTCAAACTGCCTGGGTTTGAATCTTGGCATGACTACGGACTAGCTGTGTGACTTTAGTAAGGATTGTATCTACTTTATTATGGTGCCTTGAGAATTAAATGAGATAATATTATATAAATTGCTTATGGAATATTGCTTGGTAGATAGTAAGTGATATATGTGTTAGCTATTGTTATTTACTAGTGGATTAAAAGACTTCTGCCCCTGAGTGGTATGTCCAGTCAAAGGTAGTAGCTGACCATAGCACCTGTGTAGAATATGGATAAATTTCAAAAGTCTTATTTATAAAGTTATAGGGGAGCTATGGAAGCAAAGAAGAGGAGATAAACTCAAATTCGAGAGAGAGAGTCTAGAGAGAGTCCTTCTCAGGTGAACTGACATGTCCAGTTGTTTTTTGCCTAAGAGTGGTTGCCAAGAATGGGCATGTCCCTAGATCAGGTTTGGTCCAGGCAGGGGGAGTCCACAGAGGAAAAGAGAAATCTGACCTTTTAACAGTTGTACGGTCTGGGTTGACATATGGAAATCTAAGGGAGCACAGCCTTTTTTTCCCCACCAGGCATTTGCTACGTGATGTGGCAGTTTTGGAGGCTGGGGGCTGGGCTGGAAAAGCTAAGTAAAAGATCTTACCCTCTCCTGGTGCTTAAGTCTCCTAAATAGCATGAGAATGCAAGAGATTTTACTTGGCTTATCTACCACACATTTTACCTCAGGAAACTTATCCCATTTTCATGGTTGCAGCTATCACCTCAAGGTTGAAGATGTCTAAATCTTTAACTCCAGGTTTAACCTGTTTAACTGCTTGCTGATCTTCAATCTGGATATTCAGCATATCTAAAACCAATCTTCTTCACTTCCCTAGGTAGGTTCTCAAACTCCCTTGATTTCAGTACCCTTTTTCCATCTTAAAAATTATTGAAGACACCAAGGAGTTTTTGCTTCTATGGCTTATATCTGTGGACATTTACTATGTCAGAAATTCAGAAATTAAAAGTAAAAATTTTAAATATTTTATTAATTTTAAAATAATAATAAAACCATTACACACTAACATTAATAAGCATTTATTGGAAAAATACAGTTTACAAAATAAAAAAAATTACTAGGAAGTAGAATTGTTTTATATTTTTGCAAATCTCTTCACTGTCTGGTTTAATAGCAGACAGCTGAATTTTCATGGCTGCTCTGCCTTTTTGTTGCAAATGTGTTGTTTTGGTTGAAATAAATGAAGAAAATTCAACTTTATACAGAGAAGTATTCATAAAGGAAGGAGAAATTTGATAGTTTTTTTCAGGTAATTGTGAATATTCTTCTTTGATCCTATGCCAAAACTTTTCAGGTGATAGTTTCTTAAAGGTTAGTTGCAGTGTAGAATCTGAAACCATATCAATGAACTTTTTGTACTTTATTACATTAAAATCTGTTGTTCTGTGTCATATTTTGAGTGGATCTTTTACCCATCCATAATTTTGTAACATCATTGTCCGTTTGAGATATTGGTTCACTGAGCTATACAGATCTTCCAAACATTGACCTGTTAATATATGATATTAATATATATCATATTTGTTAATATCATCACTGATCTCATCATACAAGTTGTTAAGTATTGGAAAGCTGTCAAGGCTATAGTAGTTGATACAAGTTTTTAACAATTCTAATTTTTGCCTCAAAGTTAAAATTTTATCATTGGCAACAAAACTGTTTTTTTTTTCTTAAAGTGAAAGGCTTACTGCATTAAAAAAAAAATGGTCTCATGAAAAACAAACAAACAAAATACCCCCAAACCCAGCTAATTCAGCTTGCAACTCAAAGAATCACACAAATGCTTTTCTTTGAGACAACTACCATATTTTGGTATACAACAGAAATGCTTTAAACATACATCCCATTTTGTAACCTGAGTTATAAATAGACAAGTTAATAAAACTAATCATTTTTCTGTTTTATGAAGGACATTAAGTAAAACCGGTATTTTTTCTTATTCTGAATGCATGGCATTGAAGACTGTAATTGTACAGTTGATGCCGCTGCCCTGATTCATGCTAAATCTCCAGCAATTTGACCCACCATGGCTTTTGCACCATAAGTGCCAATGTCAACACAATGAAAAAGGCAAATAGTATCTTGATATTATAGTTTTTATTTCACATTTTTACTTCATGGACCTCCCTGAAAAAAAAAAATCTTAGGAACTCCTGAAGGTCCACAGACCATATTTTGAGGACTACTAATCTTGAGGAAGGGGTCTGCACAAACAACTGTCAGTTTCACCCTTGAGAAATTTAAAAATAGAGGTGAGCAGAATCTAACTAAAGCTGCATTCCATTCCCATCTCTACTTAGTTCCTTTCTGCCTAACAGAGAAAAGGGCAAATCCTGTGTGGTTAATAATGTCAAATACACTCTCCACAGTCATTTTATATATAGTGTTTGACATACAATCAAATATGAGAAGGACTTTGCTTCTATCCACAATGGAATAACAGGATCTAGAATCATTTTCTCTATAAACAACTAGCAAACTGGACAATATACATGAAGCAACTGTTTTATGTATTGGGTAATGCAACACAGCACTGTGATTCCTGAGAGAAGGGGAAAAAAGAGAGGTAGCTCTGTCTCTATAAACAACTAGCAAACTGGACAATATACATGAAGCAACTGTTTTATGTATTGGGTAACGCAACACAGCACTGTGATTCCTGAGAGAAGGGGAAAAAAGAGAGGTAGCTCTGTGGATTGTCTTGGCTTTCTTCCTGGAGCCAATTTCTAGATCTTGGTGCAAGGAGGGGAAACCCAGACAGCACACTGTAGTATTGCTAAATGGTGTAAGACATAGATCAGTGTTCAGGGAGGTCTTGGTGACTAGAACATGCAGGGCAATTTACCAGACAGGAGGGACAGGAGGGAGCTATGCAGAAAAAGAGCTCTAGATATCTGTATAGGAATCTCTTTGTGTCCTGTGTATGTGTAGGTGAAATTCCATGAGAACTCACTGGGCAAAGAACAACTTCTTGGAAAAAGTTATCGAGGAGCTGTAAGCTGAATAATTCCCAGAGCTCATACAGCACCAGAAATCATTTGAGTTCCCATCAGCCAGTGTGAAAAGACCTCACTGAATACATGGGATACTCAGAAGAGACTTCAGGAGAGTCACACCTTTGTAATGGGACTAAATTAGTTTTACAATGACTATTCTAGACCCATCCTGAACATAAGCCCTTCAAGAAAGGTAATCATAAAGAAAACCAACACCAGTGTACATCATAACCAAATTTCTGAAGATAAATGATAAAGAAATCTTAAATTCAGGTAGAGGAAAAAAAATAGGCACATTAGATACAGAGGAACAAAGGTAATAATTATTACAGACTTATATCAGAAACTATAAAAACCAGAAGATAGTAGAATGGCATCTTTAAAGTACTGCTAGGAAAAGAAACCTGTCAACCTAGATTACTATACCCACTTAACGTATCTTTCATAAATGGAAGTGAAATACTTTTTTAGACAAATTAAAGCTGAGAGAATTCATCACTAGCATACCGCCACAAGAAACATTAAACAGCATTCATCAGACAGAAGGAAAATGATACCTGATGAAAATTTGAACTTCACAAAAGAATGAAGAGCTCTGGAAATGCTAAATATGTAAATAAATATAACAGACGGGTTTTTTTCCCCCTCATTTAAAATTTTAAAGATAATTAACTTTAAAACAAAAACAATAGCAATATACTTGGTTTGTAACATATGAGGAAGTAAAATGTATGAAAATGAGAACAGGATGGGAGGGGGATAATGGAAGTATACTGTTGAAAGGTTAATATATTATACACAAAAGGGTATAATATTATTTGAAGGTAGACCAAGATAAGTAAAGGAAACATATTGCAAATCCTAGAAGAACCACTTCAAAAATAAGCCAAATAATGAAAATAAAATGGAATACTAAAAAATAATCCAGAAGAAGGCAGGAAATGGGAAAGGGGGGGGGGGACACAGAACAAATTGGACAAAAGAAAACAAACAGTAAGATGGTAGAATTTAAACTCAGTCTCATCAATAATTACATTAACTACAAATGGTCTAATTACTCCAGTTAAAAGGCAGAGATTTTCAGGCTACATATAAAAGCAAGAAATTATCTGTTGTCTATGAGAAACTAATTTTAAATATAAATACCAAAGAATGGAAAAAATATATACCAAACAAACACTAATCATAAGAAAGCTGGAATGGCTGTATTAATTTCAAAGTAAACTTCAGAACAAAGAATATTATAAGGAATAAAGAAGAACATTTAAAAATGGTAAAGGAGTCAATTCATCAAGAAGATATACCTATTCTTGATGTGTACACATGTAACAACAGAGCTTCAAAGTACATGGAGCAAAAACTAACAATTGAAATAGACAAATCCACAATTATAGTTGGAGATTTTATTACTCCTGTTTTAGTAGTTGATAGAACAAGTGTATGTAAAATCCATAGTGATCTAGAAGACTTAAACAGCACTATGAACTGACTTGACCTAATTGACATTTATAGAACATGCCTCCAAACAATTGCAGAATAAACATTCTTTTCAAGTGCACATGAAACATTCACCTACATTGACCATATATTGGGAGATTAAAAAATAAATAAAATAAATTTTAAAATTTCTAAATCACAGAGTATATGCCCTGGCCAAAACCAGAATTAAGTTGGAATTCACTAACAGAAAGGTATCTGGAAATTTTCCAAATATTTGGAAATTAAACAATGGTCTAAATAGCTCATGGGTATAGTAAGTAATCACATGGGAAATTAAAAAATATTTTGAATGAAAGTGAAAAAACATGTCAATTTGTGGGATGCAGCTAAAGCAATACTAGAAAGAAATTTATTACTTTAAAATAATGGTCTAAGCTTCTACCTGAATATGCTAGAAAAGAGCAAATTAAACCTAAGGTAAATAGAAGAAAGCAATAATAAAGAGCAGAAATCAGTGTAACAGAAAATGGACAAACAATACTGAAAAAATTAATAAAACTAAATGCCAGTTTTTTAAAAAGATCAAAAGATCCACTAGTATCAGAGATGATAGAGACATGAGCAGTTGGGCATAAAGACAGCAGATTGGATATGGGACAGTAAGAGAGGAGCCAAAAGAGACTAAGGTCCAAGAGAGCAGTTCCAAGCTTGAGGTCTGGATGGAACTGTTCTGGGGTCAATCCAGAGTTTGCCTGTAGTAGGGTGAATTGGAGAAAACATAGAAGGAGGCCATGATGGAATTCAGGGGCCCAACAAGTCATCCATATTGATGAACTGTGAGTGAAAGGGAGCGGGGGGGAAATAACCTACCACTTAGAAGGGAGTAATGTTTGCTTTTTCCCTGGTGAAAACTTCTTTGACTCCATTTCCGCATTAAAAATTCAGATGCTGTGAAAGCTTTCGATGTGGTCATTTTTCCGTCTCATATTTAAGCTACTAAATCTTAAGTCACTTTAAAATTGTATTTAATAAGAAAGTGACTAAATTTTAATTTTGAGAATTTTAAAGGTGAACATGGAACTAAAAATCAAAAATATGCAACTGCTTGTGTGTGTCCCCTTCCTTTAAGGTGATTTTAAACAGCTATATATACATATATATTTTACCTTTTACTGTTACCTTTTACTGCTGTAGGCAGAATCTGACCATTTTATTTACTGTGGGCTAAGTAGAAATAGGTGACCAGTTGAAGTCTACTTCAGTATAGGCAGAGCTGCTGCCTTATGATTTGCTTCTCTGCATACAAATAGAGTTATAAACATGACTAGAATTAAAGCTATGTCTTTATTTTCATCTTGGGTCCAGACTTGTAACTAGAAAAAAGTTCTATTTGGTATGTTCCAGGTGAAGGAAAATTTGGGGGCTGAATTCTCAGATTATTTTTAATAAGAGAAGAGTCTAGGATTAATATTGGCATAAAACTCCAATTTCATAGTTGCTTTTTTTTTTAAAGACATTTTTCTTATTTAAAAAGTGTTTAAAGTGCATTATATAAAATATTTATTAATTTGCCTGGCAAAAAGAAATGTTTAGATTGTTTTCTACCAAAAGTTAAATTCTGGGTAGTAGGCTGTAGAGTGATTCCCCCTCTCCCCCCGTCATTTTGTTCTTGTTTTAATTGCTTGAATTTGAAGATGATGAACATGTGTTGTTTTTTAAAAAATCTATGACATGTTCAAAAAGTGCTGATACATAAGAAACATAAAAGAAATATTTATTGAATAAATGAATGAATCAGATGTCTTTTGTGGGGAAACTAAAGGTAATATTTATTCTATTATAGGAGGATTAGTTATAATATGAATTGACATATTGGACATACTGGAAAATAATTTTGGCAGTAATTCTCATTTGTTGCCCCTCACAAAGGCAATATAATGTGGGTTTATACCATTCTAGTATACTAGAAATACCTATAATTCCCTAAAACACCTAACCTCCTCATACAGCTGTTAAAGGGGGAAAAGCATCAAGAAAAATACTTGCTTTCAAATGATTTCTGTACCCGCTCTGTAATTTTTCTCCCCTTGCTTGGAATAGAAACTAATCCTGGCAGCAGGAGCTCTCTAAGAAGAATGTTATTTAGTCTTAACCACAGCAGACAGAGTTATACAAAGAATTAATTAAAAAATATAGCCAGGGTAGATGGAGGTTACTCAGTTTTCACCATCTTTCTTTATCCCCCCTTATCATTATAAGTGGTCTTTTTAAAAAAAAAAAAAAAAAAAAAACTCTTCCGTTTGGTTTCTTTCTTATCTCTCATGAGCTGTAAGATATAGTGTTGTGGGCCTCCCAGTTTACTACTGACCTTATGAGTAAGATGGAGTTTCTTTTCCAATAGCCATATTGTTCTTATTTCTTCCACAAAAATAAAGTAATTTAAGCCCTAAATATAAAACTTGAATGGAAAAGAAGTTCTAATTATTTAAAAGTCTTTTAATCACAAACCATCTTGTCTTCTACATTTTTTCCCCTCTCATCAGTTCAGGGAACCTTCTTTGAAGCATTTTGTATTTTGTATAGCCAGTAATTGCCAAAAAAAGAAAGTTAAAAAAAATTTTTTTTAGCAATGATGGAATTTAATTAGATTTTCCATTGACTATTGAATAACGCAAACTCGATTATTATTTTCTCAGTTCAGGGAACCTTCTTTGAAGCATTTTGTATTTTGTATAGCCAGTAATTGCCAAAAAAAAAAAGTTAAAAAAAATTTTTTTTAGCAATGATGGAATTTAATTAGATTTTCCATTGACTATTGAATAACGCAAACTCGATTATTATTTTCTAGATTTTCAACAGTTAAAGGTTGTTAAGAGTGAAAGTGCACTTGGATTATACATCAGATGAGTATAATGTTCTGGTTTTTCCAAGTTAGTTCTGGTTTATATCTATTTTCTTGGCAAATTTTTTAATACACTTTTTATTTTGGAATAATTTTAGATTTACTGAAAAGTTGCAAAGATATTACAGAAAGTTCCTATATACCCTTCACCCAGTTTTCCCTATTATTAACATCTTACGTGATCATGTTACATTTGCCCAAACTAAGAAATCAACAGTGGTACATTATTGTTAACTAAATTCCAGACTTTGTTCAGAATTTACTAGCTTTTCCACTAATGTCCCTTTTCTGTTCCAGAATCCGGTCCAGGATACCACCTTGCATTTAGACATCATGTCCCCATAGTCTCCTCTATTCTGTGACAGTTTTTGTCTTATTGAGTAGTATTGATGAACTATTTTGTGGAGTTTGGGTTTGTCTGATGTTTTTCTCATTTAGACTGGGGTTATGGTTTTTTGGGAATGATACCACAGAGATGAATTTCATCACATAATATCAGGGGTACGTTCCATTATTATTACTTATCACTGTTGGTGTTAACCTTAATCATCTGGCCAAAGTAGGGTCTGGCAGTTTTCTCCACTGTGAAGTTGCTCCCACGCCTTATACTCTGTTCTTTGGAATCAAGTCACTAAGTCCAGCCCACACTCAAGGGAAGGAGGTTGTTTTTGCTCTTGTATCTTAAATTATGTGGAATTCTTCTGTAAGGAAGATATTTCTCCCCCATTTATTTATTGCTTCAATTATTTGTCTATATCAGTATGGACTCTAGGGTATTTATTTTATCCTTTGAGGTGAAGTCCTTTACTATGCTATTTGTTCCTCACGTGGTTCTAACCAATGGGAGCCATTGGGAGCTCTTTCAAGTTGGCTGCTATGTTCCTTTGACATAACTTCATCATTTGATTTTTTGAACACTTCCTTACTTTCTGGTGCTGCAAGACACTTGGCTCATTTTGTGTTTTCCCTACCCATGTCCTATAAACCATTTCTCCAAGGAGCTGTGTAATTTATTGAATAGTGGTATTTAGAAACCAGTATCTGGGTGGTAGGTATGCTAACTGCTACTCGAGTGTCACTGTTTCTGGGCCCTCTCAACAGACCAAGCAAGGAAATATATGTATACATACAAACTCATATATACACACACTTTGTAATTATTTCTGTATCTATCTGCCTGTGTCTATATTAAGTTAAACATGAGTTCATGGAGAAGATTCTGCCTCTAATCCAGTACCACAGGATTCTTGCTAGCTTCCCTCATAGTTTATCTGTAACTTCCCTTTCCAAAAGTGAGTAGTCTGTCTTCACCATCTACCATCTATTTACTTATTTGTTTGACTGTAGTATTCATAGAAAGCAGTTTCAGAAATGTTAACTCATACCCTCATGAGAAACAACTTTACCAACTAGAAAACAGTGTTTATGTACAAGTCCTTTTGCCTCTAGTCTTACTGTTTCCAGTCAAAACATGATTTTCCAAAGTTATTTAGGCCAGATCTCTTTTTTTTCCTTCACTGCCTCAGTGAGCTTATGCCATACATTTATAATACAGTTTGGTTCTTTTGTCACAGTCTGCATTCCATCCTGGGATCCCCAAGCTTCTGATTGATTTTTTTAAACTTTGCATACATTAAAGGTCACTTTTTGTGTTATAAAGTTCTTTTGGTTTTGCTAAATACATAGTGTCATGTTTCCACCACCCAAGTACCATACAGAATAGTTACAACACCCTAAAAATTCCCGTGTGTTCCCTTTGTAGTAAACCACTCTCCACTCCCTCAACCCCTGGCAGTCACTGATCTGTTTTCCGTCCCTTTAATTTAGCCTTTTCCAGAGTGTCATATGAATGGACTCATAGAATATATAACCTTTCAGATTGGGCCTTTTCTACTTAGCAAATGCATTTAAGATTCATTCATCTTGTTGTATGAATTAGTAGGTTGTTTCTTGTTATCACTGAATAGTATTACATCATTGGGATATGCCAGTTTGTTTTCCCATTTCCCTGCCTAATGACATCTTGATTGCTTCCAGTTCTTAGTGATTATGAATAAAGCTGCTATAAAAATTCACATGGAAGTTTTTGCATGAACGTAAGTTTTTAGTTCATTTGAGTAAATACCTAGGAGCATGATTACTAGGTTGTATGGTGAGTCTATGTCTAACTTTAAGTGTAAAAGTCAAATAAAATTATATAGACCAACCTCTAAAACAAAACATTTAGAAAAACAGAATTGCAATTCGGGGCATATACACACTGGGGTGGTCTTTGGTTATGTCTGAAAAATAAAGGGTTGGGAGTTTTATAAGAAAGAGTAATGCTACATATTGTTTTGAAAGAAAGCTCACTGGCATCAGCAAAGTTTTGTAGAATTGGCAAGCTCTGATTGGTGAGTAACAGTGGGAAATAAAACTAGTCATGGCAGGTCATTTCAGCAGCTACTACATTAAACTGGCCTTAGGGTTATAGCAGGTTGTTTCAGCAGCTGGGCTTATGGAAAATTCTTGGAGCAGGTGCTGTGTGTCTCGAGTGCTTTTTTTCCCTGGCCCCTTGAGTCTGATGTAGTTGAGTATGACAAGAATGATTCAATTTGTGTAGTCAACTTTCATGTAAGAAACCGCTAAACTGTCTTTTGAAGTGGCTATTAACGTTTTGCATTTCTGTCAGCAATGAATGAGAGTTCCTGTTGCTCTGCATCCTCACCTGTTATAATTTTAAATAGTGCCCCCTTTCACTTTTAGTAGTGTCCTGGTTTGGATGATAACCTATGCTGCACTAACCTATGCTGTATTGACATATTATTCTCTTTTTTTTTTTTTTGAGAGGTAGAATTTTCCTCATTAGGAGCATGATTTTAGATCATCTAATTTAATAATGGTGGATTAAGGAAATAAATAGGTAAAGGAAATCAGACTAAAATAATTCCGTTGATTAAATAGGATTGAGCATCATGTAGTGAGTGACAGTCTCTTTAGAAGTTTACTTATTTTGATGCCGTTCTTCTCCTAGCTGTCTATTACCTTCCTTCCATGACATCACAAGTAATTTTGTGCATTTCCTTTTTACATTTAGTCCAGCACTCACACTGTAATTTGGACTTTTCTTAAAACCTCAAAAGATGGCAAAAATGAAATCATTGCAGCTTCTAATATAGCTTTCTGTCAAGCTCACAGTTGAAGCCTTTAGGGACAGTCCGTAGGGCTATAAAGCCATTTTTGTCTATGCACCCTCCTGCAGAATAACCACGGATACCTGTTACCCTTCAAACCTTGACGCCTCAGTTATTTTAATTTTCATATTATTATTTGGATTCCAGGGTTAAGATACTTCAGTTATACTATGATATTAGCCTTGAGTAGCTTCCTTTTTCCCTATTTTGAAGTCAAACACAGCAAGTAATGCTTTTTTTTCTTTCAAAAATTTCTTTCCATCTATCTCTGCAATCTTCTTATTCATACAGAAATAATGGTAACAGCAGAAATGAGAGTTAAAGGTTAGCTAAGGAAATTTTTTAGCAGTTCATTCATGTCATTTACCCAGAGTCTCTGGAGAAAGTTCATTTAAATGAAAACTGTTAGTATTTCTGGAAATCTAGGCTGCCGCTTCAGTTAATCATTCAAGTGAGAATTCAGCTGGCAGGTCAGAGGCCATGGGTGCATCTGCAGGCCTGTCTTTCATCTCCAGGAACAGCCAGCCAACCTTTCTGGTCTTTTTCATGGTGGTGGGGAGAAGCTGGGGAACAACGAAGTTTCCAGATGTCAAGGTCTAAGTAGGTCAAGTCAGACCCTCCTTGGGAATGTCTAGTCCACAGTTGTCAGAAAACCAAAGGAGAGTGCAATGGTTGACAGAAAATTGACAAACCTGTCAGATTTATTTGAGGAGGAGGTGGCTTATGGATTAAATTTTTCTTTTGCTCCATGAGTGATTTTTCATTTCCTTAGGTTGAATTTAATGTAACACTCATGCATTTTGCTACTATGGGAGAAAAATAACCAGGAGAACCCTAGATTTGGATCTTCCTGGTTTGTTGAATTTTGCATTGCTTTGGGTACTATGGAAATATTTTGAAGGTTTCCTTTATTACCAAAAGTGATTGTAGGTGATCTTCATATTCTCTTCCAACCTCAGAAAATCACTTTCTGACGAAAGAACAAAACTGATTGAGCCTTTGAAAAATATTCCTTTCTGGCCAAATGCAATTTAGTTAGCTTCACTGTTAAAATATTATAACAAGCACTGTGTTGTGCCCTAATCCTGAGATTACCATGCATTTTGGGCAAGTCATTTAACTTCCCTGGGTCCTAGTTTGTTCTTCTGTAAGATGAGAAGATTGGACTAGTGAGTTCTTGGACACCTTCCAGTTCTATAGACTGTGGTTTTATGACATGAATGACCAGGTTAGATTTTACTCTAAAATGAATAATTATCAAATAATGTTGATGAATTAAACGTAAGCCTAGTACTGCTGTGAGCCTTAGGAGAACACAGAACAGTATTCTGTGACATGTTCAGATGACATTTAATTACAGCATCAACTTGTCAATTTTTGTTTTAATTTTTTTTGAAATCTGTATCCCCAGTGTTAAACTGTCTACATTATAACCTTTCTGCATGTATCTGGTAAATGTGAAGTTATGTTTTAATATCAAAAAGTCTGATTTTTTGTTTTTTGACTGTAGCATTTTAATGAGAAAGCATAAGTGAGCTGACAAGGGCAGAGAGTTGACAAGCTGAATGATGGGTATAACAGAGTTCATTGTACAGTTCTCTCCCCTATAGCTTAAGCTTTAAAATCCTCATGAAACACCCCAAAGTATATTTTTCTAGGGGTGGATATAGCCAGAGAAAAACTTTTCACTTTTTTTCTTTTTGATATCTGTAGTTTCTAAACTAATGTGCAATTAAATGAGCTGCCTTGTCCTCCTTCCCTGGGGTGAGGTGGAGCCACTATTCACCAGGTCAGGGTCAGGAAGAGACAATGGAGAGCTGTGGGGAGTGGGTCTCTACTAGGACAGATGGGGACTCCATAAAGCCTCTGGATTAATTTTCCTAGGTCCCCCATTGCACCCACAGGAAGGGGCAGAGCCTTTCTGTGGCCACAGGTGTTGTGGGACCTGCCCACTCCCTGCCTCTCTTGCTCCTCCTGCTTCACTCAGCTCATGTACCATCAGTCTCGTCACTGCCTTTCCACCCCAGGCATCTGCCTTTCTCAGTCCTTTGCTGGACTGTCTGCAGGGACAAATCTTCCCACCACTGTCCACCTGCCCTGCATCCTGTCCTTCTTTCAGCCTGTGATTACATGTCACCTTCCCATGAGAACCTCCTGGCTGCCTAATCTAGAACAGCAGACCACACACCCCCCAGCCTTCCACCTCTCCTCACTTTATGTTTCTCATGAGCATGTGCTTCTCTTCTAGCATGTTCTATACCTTACTATCATTTTTTTTAAAGAAAATGTAATTTTATTATTTTTTACATTCTAGGATGTTGTTGCAGAGCAGTTGGGAGAGAGGGGGAGAGGGAACAGGGGAAGGAAATGGGATGGAAGAAGGAGGAAGGAGGAGGTGTGGGATCGATGCCTGTGGCACCTGCCTCATTCCCACAGAGACCGAGGGGTTTCCAGTAGTGGCTTGGTAATTGCCTGGCTGGGTGTAGATGTCAGGAGGGTGTGCAAAAGCCCTTGTCCCCCACCCTCCCATCTCGGGAACCCAGGGCCCTTCTTGCTGCAGCTTGGTGGTTGTTGCTGGGCTGGTTGCACATGTAGGGGGGGCATGGCCAAGGCCCTAGGCCCTCCACCAACCAGGCTCAGGAGAGCCCAGGGTGCTTCCTGCGGCAGCCTGGTGGTCGCCACTGGGCTGGCTGCTGGTGCCAGGGGGCACGGACAAGGCCCTAGTCCCCCACATTGGAGATTGATTGTGGGTTTACAGGGGCATTGCTTAGGCCCCTGGCCCTCACCACTTTCTGGCTTGGTAGCCTAGGAGATTTGCAGTCCTTCTAGGTGTTATAGGTGTTCTTTGGTGAAATGAGACCTTTACTAGTTAATATGAAACTTTGTCTCTGGTTGCAGGTACTTTATTTTTTTTCATTTCTGTGTTGGATTATTTGCTGTTGCCACCATTTAAACTCTGGGCTCGAACTAATTTGTAGACCTTTTCTTACTTCTAAAATGGGGGAACTTCCTGTGGGGACCAGTACTTGAGCTCTGTGGTTGAGCTAAATTGCTGCTTTGCTGCTGATTCCCTAGGGAAGGCTTTTTGTGCAGCTCAGGTTTTAATGGTTGACTTTATAGGTACTTCTGGCTCTCAAGAGATCTGGTGCACCTGGATTGTATAGAAACTCTGGTCTGGGCCTGAGTCTTTTCCTCAAATTGCACCCCATGCAATTCTGTATTCCTGACCAGTCTCATCTGAGTGGTCCTATGCTGATTGGGGTGCAGATCAGCTGTCCTTGCTGTGCCCCATTGTTCTCCCAGTGGGCCTGTCTCCCCCACCGTCCACACTGCAAACACTTCCCATGGGATGGGCCGTGCTCCGATCCCTTGCGATGACTCACCAGACTTTGAGTGGCTCCTTCTTTTCAGTCGTTGTGGCTACTCACTCCTATGTGGGTCCACGGGAACCACATCAGTGGTCTTGCTGTCCTGGGGGCCACCATGGCCCTTTTCTCCCCTGCTGCCTCCAATCAGCATCATCTGAAGGGCACAGCTGCAGCTTTTGCCAGCTCCTGGTCTGTGTGCTCAGCAGCTCCAGCCTGGAAGTGGCCGGGATTCAAAACGGTTGGTTTTTCCTTTCTCTCATCTTGGCTTCTCCTGTTTTCATGTACTCCGTAGGTCTCTCCTCTTCTTCCCCTGAGCTCTAGTGGCCCTAGCTTGGCTGTCGTTGCTATTTGTGTTGTTGTAAATTGGTTGATTTGTGGGAGAGAGTGACACTGGAGACTGTCTATTCTGCCATCTTGACTGGAAGCGCTACCTTACTATCATTTTTGTTGCATGGGCTGGTCTGTCTTTCACACTAGAATGCTTATTCAAAGACAAGGTTCTTGCTGTTCCCTGTTTTTTCCCAAGCCCTGAAATACTGTGTGGAACCTAATAGATACTCAAAAATATTTGTTAAGTGCTTGATAAATGATTTTTCAACTAAGAAGTCTGAATTTTTAAGACTTCTGTTCCTTATTTTACAAATATTCTTTGGAAATTGTTTTGATTCCTGTATATGGGAACCGAGAAGAAAAGTGGATCACTGTCTTCAGTGCTGATTCTTTTCTCTATGAATACACATAACTATTTATTAAATAATTAATACAATCTTAATTTTTTAAAATGTGTTTGAGTTCATTTTTGGAAAAATTTGTACCTGCCTTTTTCAAACATGCTTTTTTAGAGGACAGGCTAGAGAATGAAGAGGAGGAAAAGTAGGCTAACCTTACCTTCATTTAATATAGTTAATTTAGTTCAAAAGCAGAAATTCTATTTACTTTACAGTTACTTTGTAAGATCTTTAAATTCTACATATGATTTTCTGTAGACTTGTTACTGTACTTTCCAGGGAATTATTTCCCTTGTTCCACTAAGCAATCCTGTTAATGTGTTTTGGGCTGTGTATTTTTGCTGATGTTCAGTGGTGCTTTCTTAAAGCTAGAATTGGCAGCACCTGGTTTATAGATTTGATGAAAGATCCAGGCCACATAAAATTGCTACTATGAACCTAGACCTAAGGAATATTATGCCCCTGCATCCACATGTGCTTGGTCTAGTGTGGTTGTCTTTTTCTTGGCATGGACACAGAGAAAGCCATTGAAAAGCCCAAGAAGATAAATGGACTTTTCTCTTTCTGTGTATTCATCAAACCAGTATTTGCAGAGTTCTTTCTTTTCCTCATCTTCTTACATCCCATCAGGAATCAAATATTTCATATTTCAAGAGCTGTATGAAACACCCCACTTTTACCACTTCCCTCTGTAAGAATTCTTAAATGCCAGAATTCCTCCTTGTTGAGCTTTCACTTAGCTTTTTTGTTGTTTCTTCATGATTTAGTGGTGAATTACTTGTCTTATTTATTTTTTTCTTTTCTTTTAAGATGTTTGGCTTTCAGGCTTGAGCTGTCAGTTGTCTTGGTTTTGCTCTCCTATAGAAAAAGTTGGTCTACCTGACCAACTAACAAAGTTACCCAGGCTTGAGCTGTCAGTTGTCTTGGTTTTGCTCTCCTATAGAAAAAGTTGGTCTACCTGACATTATTTCAACTGTAACTTTCTTTCTGAATACACATGCAAAAAACAGCCCAACAAAGTAAATAATGGCAGTTGAGTTTAAGGATGACTCTAAGGCAGTTCAGGATATCCAAATATTTTCAGATTTATTCAAGAAAGATAACATGATGATGAACTCAATTAGTTGTGTATTTTGTTCTAATTCATTTAATAAGTGCTAATCTATATATAGTAACTTGGTATTAACTAGAGTACCCAATTCCCTGATCCAAGAGGGTAGCAGAATGTTTGTTGTATTTTGCTTCAATCGCCCATAGAGGTTTTCTGCATGAAAGATGTTTTTAATTTAAAAGTTCATGAAGGTATATTAGGGTCATTTTCTGAATATTTGTCAAANATTATTTCAACTGTAACTTTCTTTCTGAATACACATGCAAAAAACAGCCCAACAAAGTAAATAATGGCAGTTGAGTTTAAGGATGACTCTAAGGCAGTTCAGGATATCCAAATATTTTCAGATTTATTCAAGAAAGATAACATGATGATGAACTCAATTAGTTGTGTATTTTGTTCTAATTCATTTAATAAGTGCTAATCTATATATAGTAACTTGGTATTAACTAGAGTACCCAATTCCGTGATCCAAGAGGGTAGCAGAATGTTTGTTGTATTTTGCTTCAATCTCCCATAGAGGTTTTCTGCATGAAAGATGTTTTTAATTTAAAAGTTCATGAAGGTATATTAGGGTCATTTTCTGAATATTTGTCAAATGTCTCCTCCTAAAGAAACTGGCCAAATACTAAATAAAGAGATGAAATTCAGAGGTCAGTATTCATCTGGAAAACCTTGCTATAAGAGTACTTCTTTCTGAACATTCAGGTTCCCTAGTCTCTTTTCAAAGATTCATTTGAGCAAACATTTATTCAGTACTTACTATGTATGAAATGCTATGATAGGAGATAAATTACAAGGTCAGGAATGAAGGAAAATAGAGCTATTGCATTGATGATTTTCTGGCCTTCAAGGACTTCATATTCTAATAGTTCCTTAAATTAACTTTCAGGCCTATATTTATAAATTTGGGGGAATTTTTGTATGTATTTATTTGTGGAAATTGTCTGGGAATTTTGCATCACTCAGCTAGAAAACACCAAAGGGAGAGTGATCTATTCAAATGTCCACGTGTGTGTGTGTGTGTGTGTGTGTGTTTTAATAACAACTTTACTGAGATACAATTCACATACCATAAAATTCACCTTCTTAATGTATACAATTCAGTGGGTTTTAGTATATTTACAGAGTCATGCAAACATTACCACTACCTAATTTTAGAACATTTTCATCATTCCCCCCAAATCTCCTGTACCCATTTGTGATTACTCCCTATTACTCACCACCCTTAGGCAACCACTAATCTAGTTTCTGTCTTTAGGATTTTCCCATTCTGGATATTTCATGTAGATGGAATTATAGAATATTTGTCTTTCTGTGTCTGGCTTCTTTCACTTTGCATAGTGTTCATCTATGAGGGATCTTCCAAAAGTTCATGGAAAATGTGTATTATGAAAAAATTATGCATGGATTAAAAAATTTTTTTGCACCAAAATAAACTCATACTAACTTGTTATAACATGTCTGAACAGGATCTAGTTCAAAGCACTAAGAAAGATAAGACATCAATTTGAAAAGAGCCCCTATTACAGTAACATGAATTCTGAAGAACAAACAAATTTGTGGTGAAGTTTGGGTGGAAGAATGGTGAAATCACTGATGCTTTATGAAAAGCTTATGGGGACAATGGCCTAGAGAAATCAGCATTTTACAAATGTATAACTTGTTTTAAGAAAAGGTGAGACGATGTTGAAGATGAATCCTGCTTTGGCAGACATCCACATCAGTTTGCAAGGAAAAAAATTAATCTTGTCTGTGCCCTAATTGTAGAGGACTGATGATTAACAGCAGAAATAACAACCAACACCATAGACATTTCAGCTTACACAATTCTGACTGAAAAATTAGAGCTGAGCAAACTTTCTGCTCAATGGGTGCCAAAACTATTGTGCCTAGATCAGCTGCCGACAAGAGCAGGGCTTTCATGGGAAATTTTAAACAAGTGAGATCAAGATCCTGAAGCATTTCTTCAAAGAATTGTAACAGGAG